>NC_063203.1:25752533-25757533 GCF_017589495.1 Alosa alosa
CTCTCTCTCTCTTCTTCTCTCTTTGCTTTTAATCTCTATGCAGTGCTCTCCGCTCGCTCACTCACTCACTTTGGGGAATCAGAGGGCCTTGATAGCGTTCTGAGCACGGTGTTGCTGGCTGGCTCCCCCTGGAGAGCTGACGCAGGTGTGTGGCGCACCTGCAGTGGCTGATGTGTGAGTGTGCGTGCGCATGTGTTTGTGTGTGTACATGTGTATGTGTGGGTGTATGTGTGTGTGCATGTGTATGTGTCTGTGTGTAGGTGTGTGTGTGTAGGTGTGTGTGTGTTTATGTGTATGTATATGCGTGTGCGTGTATATATGTGTGTGTGTGTGTGTGTGTATGTGTATGTTTGTGTATATGTGTAAGTGTGTGTGTACAGTATATGTGTGTGAGTGGCGCATGTTTTCACTTCTGATTCATGGCGGCTGCTTTGTGTGGTGCCGGGGCTGAGGCCCTGAATGCTGACTAATAGCAGAGCCAGCCTGTTGTGGCCAAGTCCTTCATTACGCTCCTCACCCTGCGGCGGCTACAGCCATGTCCATTTGTTTCAGGGTGCAGCAGGCACCATGGGTTTTTAGGTCATCTCTCTCTCTCTCTCTCTCTCTCTCTCTCTCTCTCTCTCTCTCTCTTTCTCTGAGCTCTCTTACTCTCACTGTTTCTCTCAGTCTCTTTCTCAGTCTGTCTAGCTTCCTCTCTTTGCCTCTATTTCTTTTTCTTTCTGTCTTCCTTTCTCTCTCTCTCTCTCTCTCTCTCTCTCTCCCTCTCCCTCCCAGTATCCATTTGTGGGAGCAGATGGTCCTGTCTGTTAAAAGGAGACTCCTCACTGAGGCTTAATTATGCTAGTGCGTTGTGAACATAAATTGAGCTCCCAGTTTAGCCTGTTCATCTTCAGGCGTCAGACAATCCTCCCAAGCTAAAGTCGATTCGCGAAATCCCGACTTAGCATTAAAAAAAAAAAAACAGTGTCTGGGCTTCGAAGATGAAGCAATACATTAACCACCCCCCAAACCCCGATGGATTCCTTTTCTCTCCCCTCAACCGGTGGAGATAACTACCCGAGGCACCACTCTCATCTCCTCCCTCTTCCTGCCGCTGTGATTTAGCCGGCGGAACGTCGATGCGTGTGAATAATTCTCCGGACGCGTCTCTGGCCCCTTGATGGATAGCCCCGTGGGGGTCCGTCGAGCATGCTCAGACCGGCCCAGAAACCGCGGGGGAAATAGGCCAGTCACGACTAAAGTGTGTGAAAATATGAGCACGGACACCCAGGTGTTGCGGCATCGTGTGATTTGATTCCGCCCGGGTCCCTGTGGCTGCCTCGACTGGAGCTCTCTTCTCATCGGAGGCCTAATCTGATTATGATTTTATGGCCGCAGTAACCGAGGGGGTCCCGAGTCTCCAGGAACACACTGCGCTTCAGAACAGATTTCCTTTGAGCACAACTAACAGAAATGAAACCAAATGCAAACAAAATAATAAAAGAAAGAAAAATATGAGGAAACGGCATTTCATTTACCACCAAGGAGTTATGTCCTTGAATCCCTGCTATTTTCAGTGTCATTATATTTAGTTTACTCCTAATGGTGTCTGATAGCAGCAACCACTGTTGTTTAATGATTCAGATGGTTCAAGGCTAATGACATCCAATTAACCATGGCCTGGAGAGGGACTTATTTATTTAATATTACACAGACAATTGTGTCTTCCATGAAGCATGGGTAATCATGGCTATATGTATCAAACACAGCCCAGTACGGGAATTACATTATCTCGATTAACATGTGAGGCTTCTTCGAAAAACAAATAAATGGCAGCTTCCTCACCCATAGGATATTGGGATAAATGAACGCTTATCAGGCCGAAACATTGCAGGCCCACTGATTTTCATTACAAGCACTGGGTTCATACTTCCAGGGGAAGTGACTAGTTTAGAGTAATTAATTAATTTGCCACATCACTGGTTAATTCATTAGGGCTTGCTTCTATTGGCAATCAATCTCTTTTGGTGTTTCCCTCCGAAGTTTGTCCCAAAAACTTTTTTGGCTGTGTTGGTCACAGAATCAGGAGTTCAATGGGAACATAATGAAATAAAACCAGTCGTCTCATAAGTGTACGTCGTCTCATAAGAATACATAGCAACTCCTTGTTTAATTTTTCTACCCAACCATAATTCTGACTAAATGTCAGTGTAAATGACTCATATATATATATAAAAAAAAAAAACATAACTAAGAACATCAGGACATAAACTACATATAAATATATAAAAATCGGATTATTCTCAGCACACACAAACACAAATAGATATAGAAACACACATGTATACACACTGGGCATTATACACAATTACACAATACAAATATACACAAATACACACACTGCATGCTACACACACACACACACACACACACACACACACACACACAAACAAATATGTATATGTAGCTGACAGTGACACACACCCAAGCACACACACACACGGGCACACACATACACACATACAGTACACATGCACATGCAGGTTGAGTCACTCGTGCATGTATTTTTCTATACAAATGCATAGAGACAGCTACCGCGCCCAATCTCCGTCTTACACATGCGTAAACAGTTGTGCACATATTTAATTTGTATGAGCTGTCATACACATACACAATACTTTATATCCATCTCAGACATGCATTCACACACATGTCTCATGTGTAGGTGTGTGTGTGTGTGTGTGTGTGTGTGTGTGTGTGTGTGTGTGAGTGTGCATGTGTGTGTGTGTGTCTGTGTGGTGTGTGTGTGTGTGTGTAGGTGTATGTAGTGTGTATGTGTGTAGGTGTGTGTAGTGTGTATGTGTGTGTGTAGGTGTGTGTAGTGTGTATGTGTGTGTGTGTAGGTGTGTGTAGTGTGTATGTGTGTGTGTAGGTGTGTGTAGTGTGTATGTTTGTGTGTGTGTGTGTAGGTGTGTGTGTGTGTGTGTGTGTAGGTGTGTGTAGTGTGTGTGTGTGTGTCTGTCTATGTGAGTGAGTGAGTGTGTGTGTGAGTCTCACTGCCACTGCCACTGTTAATAAGCTCTGCCATGTTTTATTTCATGCCAGAAACGAGGGCACAGGAAGAGTGCAGGAGAGAGGGAAAGAGAGAGGGAGAGAGAGTGAGAGTGAGGAAGGGAGGGAGGAAAAGAGGGAGAAAGGGAGCCTCCCTCTCCAATTCACCAGTGGCCTCTCAAGCTAGCAGCCACACCGAGACGCCTGTCTGTTATGCATTCATCCCAGTGAGCTCTGAAATGGAGCCATAATCACCGAAAACAACTTTAGAGGAGAAAGCAACTCTGCATCAGAGTCTTCAAGATGGAGTAGAGTATATCAACATCTGCACGGTACTGGCGCTTCTGGGCCCTCGGCTTGTCTTGGACGTGTATAAATATTAATAATAGCTCATTGGAAGAGGCGGCTTTTGTGGGTTCTGACATGAGCAAAACATTGCGGCACAGCTCACGGCAGGCGTGATTGACAGATTTGAACATTCTCTCCCCGATCCTGCCTGCCGGTCAGCTGCCGGCTCACCTGTCGGGCAGGAGAGAGAGAGAGAGAGAGAGAGAGAGAGAGAGAAAGAGAGTGAGAGAGAGAGAGAGAAAGAGAGAGAGAGAGAGATAGGGAAAGAGGCATAGAAAGAGAGAGTGAGAGATAGGGAGAGAGAGAGAGTGAGAGATAGAGAGAGAGAGAAAGAGAGAGAGAGAGAACAGAAAAGGAAGGGGACTAGGCATATAGCCAGTGGGGAAAAGAGATGGATGGAGAAGATGAATGAAAGTGGAGATGCAGAGAGGGGGAGTGTGTGAGGGAGGAAGAGTGATGGACAGAGAGAGCAGAGATCCACAGAAGAGGAAGAGCACTAGAGAGTGATGAAGAGAAATAGAGAGGGAGAGCAGAGAGAGAAGGACAGAAAGTTGAGAGAGAACGAAAAGAGAAAGATGTTAGCCTGAGATGGAGATGTGAATTCTGCACAAAAGCAAGACATATCTAGCCTGAGTTTCCCCACGCTGCCTTACATGCGCAATTTTATTCGCTGCTACAGGCAGCCTGGATTCCATGGATTCAACAAAGGAACCAATAACAGAGGCGGAGGGGGGGACAGCAAGACGATGACGACACACCGAAGCGGTTACGAGCTACGAACAGACGCATTTGATAGACATTGGCAGCGCCCAATAAACGTCTCTGGGCATTTGTAAACCACGTCTCAAATAGGAGAAAATGAATGTGTAGTTCCCAGACCCCATCTCAATGAGATGAGGTGTGGCGTTAGCCAGGCTAAGACATATCTGCCCAGAGTTTGCAGAACAAAACAAATGAAGGAAGAATGAAATATATATTAGGAGCAATTAAAGAAACTGCACTAGCAGCAGCAAAATATGTATCGGCATGCCACAAAAAAGATAAGATAAAGATATAAAGAGATACAACCTCAAACCAGTGAGGCCACCCTGCACACATGCACAAAAAAGGTTTTTCTTTTAACCTCTCATTCATTCATTTATTTTTTGGGGAAATTGATCCCTTTTCTATACTTTATTTATCCTCTAATAATTTATTCTTTATTTCATCATTATTAATATTACTATTATTGAAAATCATATATTTTATTACTATCATTAACATTATTACTGCTGTTTATTTTACTGTTCTTAATGATCTGGCAATATTGTACAATACACAGTCATGCCAATAAAGAGCGAGAGTGATACAGAGAGTGAAAGAGAGAGAAAGAAGAGAGAAGGACAGAGTTGAGAGAGAGAGAGAGAGAGAGAGAGAGAGAGAGAGAGAGGGAGAGGAGAGAGAGAGAGAAGGGAGCACATTGGCACAGTGACTGACAGATTGAGGCATTAAGATTCAGATCCAGGGCCGGCCTTTGATATCTCCTAGCCGCAAGCCGGCACAGTTCCGGAGTCATCCCACTCTCCGCAGGGGAAAGAACACAGGCATCCGGCTGTTGCCCTCTGTCTTGCACCCCCCACACA
>NC_063203.1:25760033-25780033 GCF_017589495.1 Alosa alosa
TAAATTAAAGAATATAATTCTTTAATAGGATTTCCCCGCGTTACTCTGATGGAAATCCTTCTGGACACGCCCTAGAGTGTATCTCTAGTCACCTGACTGAAGGATGCATTATCGGAGGAAAAGCACCTACAAGGAGCTGAGTTAATCTCTCTTTAATCAACACTTTTTTATATTTTTTTAGAGTGGCTTACTGATGTACCCCCGTTACCTTTTTTTGCCAAGAATAACCTGAATATGTATGTAAATGCAAAGTAGTGTTTATTACATATGTAAGTACAGTGTAATAACAACATTAGAGTTGTTTCCCCAATATATGGACACAGCACACCTTTCTGAGCCATTACTGCTGGACTGGAATGGACTGGGCTGTAATAGTCAAATGTTGATACAAATGGATATGTAATTTGTTTATTATGAAACATACTTCTGAAAAATCGCTGTTTACAACGTCATGTCAGTAGAATATTGTTTGTGATTGACAGTGATGTTAGGCTAAAGATGATGTATTTCCATAATGTCACGGCAATGAAGCTTGAAAGATTGTGCCCTTCCACTCTTATCTGATATCAGTGAAAGAGAGCGTGTTGGAGTAGTAGATGTGAAATAAATAATGGTGGAAAGGGACTCGTCTGCTTTGTGATAACTTCTACTGAACTACCCTGGGTTTTTTAGTTCTGCACCGCACGTTGTTTGAATCAATCGGTTTTATGTGTGATATGTGAAGATATGTGAAGACCACCAGTGAAGTGTTTTCTTCACTTTACTCCGAAACGTAAGGTTCTCCTGTTATGTTAAACCACAGTGGTAAGATAGATAGATAGATAGATAGATAGATAGATAGATACAAGGATACAAGGAAGTTTATTGTCACATGCATATAGTTACTGGATGTAAGAAATGCAGTGAAATTATGTCTGGTGTCAGCCTATTTGTGCATTTATGGGGGGGGGGGGGGTTAAGCCAACTGCCAGGGGTCTTGGTGTGTGTGTGTTGGGGGGATGACAAGGGAGATGGGATAGTGTGCTGTGTATGTGGGGAGAGGGCAGTGTGCAATATATGTGTTGGAGAAGGCTAGGCAATCAAGGACATGGGATAGATAGATAGATAGATAGATAGATAGATAGATAGATAGATAGATAGATAGATAGATAGATCGATCTTACCACTTACCACTGTGGTTTAACATAACAGGAGAACCATACGTTTCTGAGTAAAGTGAAGAAAACACTTATGTTAAACCACAGTGGTAAGTGTTAGGGTGAAGGGAAGAGAAAGGGGACTGGATAGTCATTGGTTCAGCTGGATCATTAAATGGCAAATTGCCACAACCATCCAATCAGAACGCATGGACAATACCAGACTGTCTGGCTACACTGCACATGTATTTATTTATTTTATTTGTAAGGTACCATTTACACTTTAAACATAAATGTAGCCATGTGATGCGTTGTGCCAGAGTTAGCCTTATAGGCTAGCTGCATGTGCAGTATCAACGCCTTAACTGATCTAGTCCATCAGAGCAGATGGCGCCGGCACCGTGGCCCAGTAATGGCCCACAATTAAGGTTGTGTAGGACTGATGTGCCGTTTATTATGTCTTATCTTTATTTTATATTATTCTTTTCACAACATTGCTATTAATGAAAAGATAATTAGGATAATGCAAAGGATTTCACTAATAACTGAAATATATTCAATAATGATCTAATTCAAATCACAGCGATTCTTTAATGGCATAGAGTCAGTGTGGCTTTTGCTGAGATGCTGGTGATAGAATGATAGGCTGCATGCACTTGGGCCAGAATTCAATCACACTTTTCTTTCTTTTTCTCATACTTTGTTGAATGAGTGAGCGTGTGTGTGTGTGTGTGTGTGTGTGTTGGGGGGGCCGCACTCAATTCCAAATGCATAAGGCGGATTAGTTTAAATCCCATTCCATACCTCCCTAATATTCACACTTCACCCAGAGCAGGATGAACACACACCTTTTTACATGCACGATGAGCAGTTGCTTATCACCAAGGGGGAGAAAAATCTTTTTATTTAAGTTGTAAGTAAACTGTTTTTTTTTTTTTTTAAATAACATATATTTTTTTTTAAATAATGGGAACAACATTAGCAGAATGCCACATTCACAAGTGATGACTAAAGATGTCATTTGATAATCAAATTCTTGCTGTGATGACAGGCTGTCATCTTTGGAAAGCAGCAGGAGGGCAACATTATAAGCAACACATAAGAAACTTCCCTTCTTGAGAACACAATGTCAAAAATGTCACTCCTGAAAAAAAATAACATTTGTTTGGCAAGAACATTACAGATACATGCAGACCAACCCACTGACTGTAATGGAACAGAGAGACAAAGATGGCTATATTTAATCACACTCTATGACCATCTCACAACATCTCTGTTATAATTATGAATGTATTAGATGCTGTATCTTGTCAAGTGCTGTGACATGTGTCTTCAGTGGCTCCAGTAATTGTAGAATGGCACAATTAAAGGGACACCAGGCAATGTTTTTGTGTTAATTAATCATCTTCGTAAGTCGGTATATGGTTAAATGACTCTGAAGGCTGAAGGCTCTCTCGCCCGCCCCTACTGCCTGTAGGAAGAATATCCCACTTGCAAGTTCAGTGTATCCTACCCGCCGACTGAAGCAGGATCAGTTTACAGCACAGAGGCAGGCTAACAAAACGCTAGAGATTGTTGCAAACGTGTGTATAATGGTAGAGCCGGCGAAGAAGCAGCGAAAACCCTTGACGGAAGACGCAAAGAAAAGGAAAAGAGCTTCAGACCGAGCCAGAGGGAGTTTCGTAGAGAAAAAGCATCAGGCTTGCCTGGTGTCCCTTTAAACGGTGTAAACTGCATGTAAACAGTGCTACTGCGGCCATATTTTGTCATATTTATAAAGCTGTTTGTGCCATCGTCTTCCATTTTGTTGAAGGATTCCTGTGGCATCACAGCAGAGGGGAGGGTGGGTATTGACTGTTGGGTGGATCCGGCATTCATTTGGCCCAGCGCCGGCCCAGTACTGATTCTGACTCATCAGAGGGAAAGGATGCTAAAGAGTAGCTTGATATTACAGAGGCAAAAAAACTAAGTGAAATGATTACTTAATTGGTTACTTTGACTGATTATAGTTCACTGTGAATGATTTGAGTTATGGCAATGTGTAAATCTGTAAACTTGAATAAATGTGTAAACTTGAATTCACATAACTTCAGTCAGTCGGAGAGAAAAAGAAGCCTTGACTGGGTTATGTTGAGTTGAGTACATTAAATCCTCTTTCACAGTCACAGGAAACCCACTCTTGCATTAATAGCACACAGCCCAGTGCTCACAGAGTGATCTGGAACATTCCTAAATCTGCATTTCCACAGAGATCATATCCGTGGCTGGCGCATGCGGAAACGTTTCTGCTTGATGGAAATGCACGCCTTCACAGCTGCCTCCATCCCCTGGTCCTCCGTCAGACGTCAAGCCTGCCAGCGGCTGATTGGCTGGCTCAGGGATCCAGGACGGGACTCATGACGGCGCGTTGGGCTATGACGTGCTGCACTTGGCTACGCTGAACGTGTGGGAAGACAAGGGAGATCCTCAATGAGTCAGAGAGCGGTCAACGGGGCTGGACACTTCTGTTCTGCCGTGATCTGAACGGATGAAATATGCCCATGTCATCTCCTTGGAACACACCTTGAGAAGAGACACCATCTTGTCTGGATTTTAAGATATATAAATGATAGATTAAGTTGACTGACAGTATAACTACACAGGAGGATTGACAAAGTGAACTAGCTACATCTAAATGGGCAGATAGTGACATGAAGATAGACACACAAATAGTTGTCAAGCAAATTCTACATAAAAACATGCCAAGAGTTCTGCACGTTGCATCCACGCATATTTAGTTCTTTCACTGGCAGAGACGGGAATAGTGATACATAGAATTCCAGTAGTGATTCCGACACAGACTAATGACCACTGTTACGGCCAGCTCGTGAACAGACCGCAACATAAAGGGAGACAACAACAGTTTCAAATCTAATCATTTATTAATATTGATCGCAACATTAACAAACTATAGTGTCTAGGGAGATGAATGTTGAAGAGTGCGTGTATGCGTGAATGTAAATGGCAGTAGGCTATCAGCATGTAAGATGAGTAAGTGAAAGGCAAAAGGGGAAAATAGAAATAAAGAGGAGAGAAAGAATAATGTGCCAGTGTAAAGGACTATCAACGTGCCTGCAAGAAAGGAGGAAAAAGTGCCTACCGAGAGAGATACAGAAGCCCTTTTATAGCCCCACCCAATACAGGTGCATCTAATAACACTGACAGACCAGGACCTGAGGGGGGCACAGGGGGTCGTAACACCACACAGAGGTAAGATAAGAGCATGTGTTACACGGTACACTTCAAAATCAGCAGTCGGTCAGCAGAGTGATCATCCGTCTAATTAGACCCTGAAGCCACAGTGGCCCCCAGGCTGTAGCCAGAGGAAAAAAGGCCTCGCAAAACAACAACAACACATTAGCATCGGAGCTACATGCTCCGTCTCCAGTCAGTCAGTCTTTATGTCCCTTCTTTCCTGGGTTGGAATGCCTCGCATTGCATTGCTTGCTACAGTACAAATGGGCTTCAAAGACACAGCGGGGCGGAGGACTTTGGTGGTCAGCAATTTAATTAATTGCATAATTAGAGCAACAGAGACTTACTATCACATTTGCATTCAGTTTATATTGACAGCCATTACTGTCAATGTCGTTCTGTCCTCCAGCTTAGAAGACACAACATGTAGGGTAAAGTTGATGTTTTGATAAAATCTGCTCCTTCCTGTCATATGACTAACATAAAAAGCCGACATAACGTTAAATAGTTCAGTTCTCGTCAACAGTAGCACAATTGTGTGCTTTTGAAATTATGAAATGGCATGTCACTAAAATAACTACTTAATTTTACAGCTCTGATCCTGCTATTAAAACCTATTAGCAAGGTGCATGGATGAATGTAACTAGACTCATGATGACATAAGGCATATGTATAACACTGTCATTGTCAGTCTTGGGATTAGAGTTTCCTTGCTTTAATTATACTTTAGACAACCAACAAAAAAAAGAGTATATGATCAAAGTGGTTAATTATATGTCCTGGCTTTGATGTGTTTCTTTAGAGGACTATGCTTTGATTCAGTTCCACAAAGCATGCATTGCTCTTTTCTTCTTTTTACTGTACATTAAACACCAGCACAGGTGCAACCCTACTCTATACACATATACTGTAATTCATCTGTAGAATAGACACTTTAATTACTACAGCTATAAAAAAGAAATCTTTCTTTCTTTCTTCTGATTTTATTTGGGTGCACATCGGGGCAGTATCAGACGGATATACCTTGTCTGTCTGTCTCCATCTACTGCAGAGAACAATTAATTATCTGCACGGGTTAGCAAAGTCTGTGCAACGAAACAGCCACAGAGCTGCCACTAAACAGTAAGGGCATCACTTGAAATCTGTTGCATTATTTTGTTCCCTGTTTTTAACACACACACACACACACACACACACCCATCCCATTCCCTCCACCCCCACCAGTCCCTTTCCTCGTTTGGAGTGGCTTGATTCCAAATGACGGTGCCAGCACAGATCTGCCTCAGAGGAAATAACAAGCTGGGCGCTTTCTGTGAACGTATTTGAATAATCAATGTTTGCATGATTCAGCAGTCGACTTCGCAGGGAGTGCCGCTCTGCTCTGCTCCTCTCGCTCCTCTCTGCTCTGAGTTTGCTTTCAACAGCTCATTAATATTTGCCTCCCAACTTTTCTGTGTGTGCCACCATCATCTCTTTCGCATACAGGTGTGTCTGTTTGTGTGTGTGTGTGTGTGTGTGTGTGTGTGTACATGTTGTGTTTGTATGCTTAGGTGTGTGAGTGTGTGTGCTGTGTTTGTGTGTGTGTGTGCTTTGAGTGTATGTAGGTATGTGTGTGCTGTGTGTGTGTGTGTGTGTGCCTACCTTTGTGTGTGTGTGTGTGTGTGTGTGTGTGTGTTTGCCTTACATCAACATGGGCACCCTATCTCGCAAATTTGCTTAATTAACTTGCACAGCAAACTCTATGCACACCACACGTCCACACACACTGGCAGCATTCCATTCAGCTGCAGCCAACTGGTTAGTCTCAGGTGGATTCTAATTATTTTATAAACCTAATAGACTGCTTTGCAGATCCTCTTTCATCACTATTATTTCGTAGAGCCTGGCCAATGTCTCTGTGTTGCAGGTATGTGTGGCATAGACAGACAGGGTTTTTGTCTATTCATGTCTGATGAAGATGGGGGTTCACATTATGTCTTTTCACATGTGTTTTGTTCTTCTTCTGATGATCATCTAAAACAAGACACCCATGACAATGATTACATTCCCAAGATGCACACATAGGTTACTGATAGGGGGAAAAAAACTCACTTACTTGCTACAGTATAAGGCACGTTGGATAAAAGCCAATGTTCAATGAAAATAAATGCAGGCTCTGCTGTATCAGGTCCAGTGTACTGTAGACCTCATCTCACAGCAGGGAACTGGCTGGGTCATCAACAAGACTGAGTTCTCTCAGCACATCATGAGAGGCATCAAAGTGACGACTGCCCGAACCAAACCGAATCATGAAATCCTGATTTCTGCACCATAGCCATGTCCGGCAGGCACAAATCAAATGGACCTTTCTCAACAGCACATTTCTCTTCAAATACTTTTTTTTTATTCACGGAGAAGAAAGAAGGAAGGTGTTTACCCTCTAGTGATGAATCACAGCTCTCCACAAGGCCAGAGAATATCTGCAATGTGCCATGAAATCACACAATCCGATTCTTTAATATGGTGTGCACAGCAGAGAGGGAGCACTGAAACTGATATTTGGAACATGGTTGCTACTGTTACCGTGCTTTCTGCTGAGAGGTGGAGATGTGTGTGTGTTTGTGTGTGTGTGTGGGTGTGTGTGTGTGTGTGTGGGTGTAGGGGGGATGGGCTTAATCACTCTAAGAGCCCAGAGCCGTAGGAGTCAGTGGTCAGTGTAGATGTGCTTTGAATTAGGTTGTTTTTCTTCGAAGGGTGACTGCAATTTGAAAGCCCAGTATTTAGCAGATGCTATACTCAAAAGCAAGCGTTGGCATATTTGTTACGGTTTATTACTAAACGAGGTCTCACACTTTCTACGCAGTGACAGCAACTTCTACACCACCAGCCTCATACATTTTCAATCTCTATCTACATCACTGAAGGGAGTGGCTTCTTGTATCTGCACAGTTGGTGTCTCAGCTGAATCATTAAACAACTGGATCGATAAACAATTGGCACCATTCTCACAAATGAGAGGCAGACACAGCTGACTATGCGGGCATGGAGTAGTCCTATACTCAATGATAAACAACACCTGACTATGCGGGCATGGAGTAGTCCTATACTCAATGATAAACAACACCTGACTATGCGGACATGGAGTAGTCCTACTCAATGATGAAAGACACCTGACTATGGGGGCATGGAGTAGTCCTACTCAGTGATAAAAGACACAGCTGACTATGGGGGCATGGAGTAGTCCTACTCAGTGATAAAAGACACAGCTGACTATGGGGGCATGGAGTAGTCCAACTTAATGATAAAAGATAATGGAGAGAAAATGGAGCCACTTGTGAAAATTTTATTGAGCTTGCATTGGTAGAGCTGCACAGCAACCTGACGTAAGGACACAAATATTAATATTATAATAAAATACGATCATAAATGTCCTTTTATCTTATTTTAATGTGACACATGGTGCATATCGAGTACATCACAGCACAGCACAGCACAGTACAGCTTAGCACAGCACAGCACAACACAGCACATCACAGTACAGCTTAGCACAGCACAGCACAGCACAGTGCAGCACAGCTTAGCATAGCACAGCACAGCATAGCACAGCTTAACACAGCACAGCACAGCACAGTACAGCGCAGCACAGAATAGCATAGCTTAGCACAGCACAGCACAGCTTAGCACACCACAGTACAGCTTAGTAGAGAGCGCAGCCATGGGCGGATTATGAACCTCGGGCCCCTGGGCCCAGATGTATTAAGGGCCCCCCACTAATTGTCGATTCTGAACTTGCGACATTTCTTCTTGACTGCTAAGTAAACATCTGTTAAACATAATTCATAATTTTGATTAAGCAAAGGAGATATTGTAGAATTAGCTCTCGAGCCACTAGGTAATGTTTGTCAGCTGTAGATCTCGGTAAATTGACCGTTCGACCCGCCATTGCTAGCGTTACCAACCTAGCGATAGCGTCCTTGCTGCATATGCTAAGCAGTTTGCCAAATACTATTATTTGTACGTGACCAAGTTTTGTGTCCTACCTACACAATACATAGAGTGCAATGTTCCAATATGCAATAAATACATTTTGATATTGGTGAATGTTCACTGGCTTGTGGTCTCGCTAACGAATGATGTTGGCAGCATAAGATACTAAAATTACAACTAATGCTAGCTCTACACAATTAGGATAACTTTCAGATACGTTAGAATACTATCCTCTATCTCCGGTAACGTTATAAGTTGCTTAGATTGTATCAGGCCTGTTGCAAAATAGCATCACCATTTTCCTTTGAAGCTCTTCAAACATGTCTTTATCACAATATACCCATGTGTGTGTTTGTATGTTTTCACAGGATCAGATCACCTCTTCATTTCCTGTGGCTCATCAACATGAAGCGTGACTCGTTAGCCCAACTTCTTGCTGTTGAAGACTAAGGACTATCCATGTGCCCAGCTGCTTCCCTCCTGCCTCATATAGTCCAAAAGTTACATTTCTATTCATGTTGTTGCACTTGGTAGATGTATGAAGTTTATTCCTGTCTTGTAGTTTTATAATAAATACCAAGAATCAGGATTGGTGAAACATTGGTTGTGCCTGAAAGTGTTCTTTGATCAAGATTGGTATACTAACATCATGCTTTTCTCTCCTGTTCCTGACTTCTTAGAATCTATTTGTTGTTAAAGAGTTGTTTAAACTAATGTAATTTCAAGTGGTAGCTTTGGCTCTTGACATTTGTGCCCATAGTTTTAAATATGAACTCATAGCCTAAAGGTGCAAAGGAAAAGATGAACATACCATTTTAGTCATAATTCAGGTATTCTTTATGTTACATGAAATGTAGCCACTGTGCTCTTAGAAAGTTTTATTGTTAGTTGTAGAGGATGATTGTGTAAGGAATAACGTTCTGTAAGGCGGTCATTATCGTGGCATATCTCCCGACAGTGATGCAGCGCTGGCCGTGGCCTGCCGAGTTTCACTTTCCTTGACATTCTCTGGTTATACTTAGCAACAGTCTGGTATTAAAAATTATCAGACCGTAGGACGTTGGGAAGTCCCATCAGAGTGAATGGAGCATTCTATAGCATTATAAAGAGCCGTGTAATAAATGGTAATAATAATGACCTCTAATAGTAAACAGAACGATTGGCTGTAACCACTGACTACATGGAGCATTTTAGTTACTGGCTACGTAGCAAGAACACCTGTGTTGCTGCCAGACTTTCACGGTGACTGTTCTCCAAACGCCTCTGCTGGTCAGCGCGCTCTCTGGCTGCTCTGACAGCTCGAGCCGTCCCTGTACTGTTCTCTCCAGGTCTGGGACTGACACTAGACACCCAGGCCTTTTCTTCTTTGCCTGGCCCTTACGTTTGCCCACTCTTGTCTGACTCGATGCAGGGGGGATGTAATCTTCGTTGTCAGTCTCCACCCGAAAAAAATACCTTATTACTATTTTCAGTTTTATCCATCCATACAATCGCTACTACACGCAGGCTAGGCCTAGCCTTTGCTAAGACTCGCTTGCCAAATGCCGCTAGCAAATTTGTATTTATTTCTTAAATGTCTCATTACCAACAATACCAGTGTGAAAAGCAAAACGTTAACAAAAACTGTTATATGTAGTGATCGGGTAAGGGTGAGCCGCTTGAAGAAGACATTTTCCGGATTTAGGAGTTTTTTTTCTAGGCGGCGACCATAGACACAGAGACATTCTCTGATAGACACATAGACAGTAGCGAAAACGGAGACGGAGGAGGGGAGGAGGGCGTGGCCAATGTGCGTTTCGTCGTTTCTACCACTAGCAAATCATTGTGACATCATTGTTTTCCTACATGCTGCCCCCAACTGGATTGGCGTGTGGAGTGTGAATTAAATAAAACGAAATCCTGACGGATTGTGCCTTTAACACAGCACAGCGCAGCTTAGCACAGCACATCACAGCACAGTACAACAGCACAGCACAGCACAGCACACTGGCAAATATGTCACCGAATGCCATAAGACAAGGGACACTAAATAATTATTACTTTTATATGGCACCTATCCATATAATTACACAGACAAACACCATACATGCACACAAACACACACACACACACACACACATACACCAGTATGTTTGTTAATCTTGGATGTATTTGCCATGTACTGTATTCCTGTATATGTCTAAATGTTCTGCTTTGGCAATGCAAAAATATTTGTCATGCTAATAAAGCTCACTTGAATTAAATTGAATTGAATTGAGAGAGAGACAGAGTGAGTGTGTGTGTGTGTGTGTGTGTGAGAGAGAGAGAGAGAGAGTGTGTTTGTGTGTGTATGTGTTCTGTTCTGTGTATGTGTTCATCCTCACCTGCAGCAGTTGGGAGGCTGATGTGAGGGTCTGCTGCGGTTGTTTGTACTGTATTTTTGTACACTACCGTGTTTGCGGATGCAGCCCTGCAGGGCAAGAATGAATCACTAGCCCTGTTTTATTTCACTTTATTTCATTTTATTTCATTTTATTTCCCGGCAGCTTTCAGGGCTTATTTGCCTAACAGTGGTGGCCTTATTCAAGGGTGAGGCACTCACGTGTTATTTTTAAAATCATTTCTCAAGTCAAGATGAGAGCACACTCATGCATGTTCACACAGGCAGGCGGGCTGGAAGGCTTTTCCCCTTTTTCAAATGCATCGGTTTTGTTAGGGAGGAACTTGCCACCATTTGCAACCTGCTACTGCCAGCGCATGGGGAAGTGATCAGTATATAAATAAATGTTGTTTACGCTAGAATGGCATGGCAGGACAACTCTTTTATTTTCTCTCTCTCTCTCTCTCTCAATCTCTCCCTCTCTCTTTCTCTAACCTTCATGGTCAGACTCCATGTCTGTAGATTCCTCATGAAGAAAAGGTATTTCTCACTGAATGACCGTTCATTGCCCAGTTCTCCTAATGTCAAATAATTTACATTCATCTGATTTCCCAAGACCAGTGTTATGATGTTACTTTATTCTTCATTTTGTAGCTTTATCAAACGTATGTTTGAAAACACTGTTTCATCCCAATCTTCAACATAGCTGTCTTGAAGCAATCAACAGACAATTCTTCAGAGACATTACACAATGCATCATAAAATGGCCCATCTCTACACTGTCTCTATAGGCCTGCATAGTGTCTGGCATCCATGCAGATAGCTGTAATCACAGCTGCAGTTGTTCTTTTGTTACATGACAGGCTACCAGTTCATCACAAACATGATAAAGAAAAAAACTGAAATGTGTTCCTGGCATGGACGGATTATGAACTTTCGGGGCCCTGGACCCCCCACTAATTGTCGCATGTGTGGGAGGGGGGTTTATGAGTCCTCCCCCAGACTTTTTTTCATTTGTTTGATGTGATTTCCTTTATTCTGGTGCATTTTGGGGATGGCCAATACTAAAT
Source organism: Alosa alosa (assembly GCF_017589495.1). Classification (NCBI taxonomy): domain Eukaryota; kingdom Metazoa; phylum Chordata; class Actinopteri; order Clupeiformes; family Clupeidae; genus Alosa; species Alosa alosa. The sequence continues at coordinate 25,771,799 of NC_063203.1, forward strand.
TCAATCAGATTCATAGCCTACATCCTGATTTGTTGATATTGAGGCAATGATTCCATGCAAAGGCTTGGGCTTCAGGGCCCCTCTGACCTCTTGGGCCCCTGGGCCTGGGCCCGGTAGGCCCGTGCAGTAATCCATCCCTGGTTCCTGGTCAGAATATGCTGTATGAGGTTATGTTATCTTAGTTACATGTGTTTTATACACAGTAAAAATAGAAAAAGTAGCAAAATCAGAGATCAAGTAAATATAGTATAGCAGTGGCTTGCAATGACAGTACCAATTGTGCATTGTACACCTCACACAGAGGGGCAGAAAGCACATTTCTGCAGATGGCAAGACAGCCACACTAATCACAGTTGATCGCCACAGATGTTTGCGTGAAAAAGCTTGAGCTTTCGTTTTTGACTCTGAAATGACTATGGTCACATCCCGAAACGTCAAACATAATCACAAATGCATTTTGAGTGAGCCGACTGCTGAGCTATTGTTCTTCTTTCTTTCAGAAACTCGTTGTGCTCTATCTCCATGTTACAGTCACTAGACTGTAAAATAAGACACTTCGGACTGCCACATCATTCTGGCATACAGTGTGGACTGAATGCAGATTGAGGCCATTAGTACCCTCTTCCACACACACACACATACTGTACACACACACACATACACACTCACACACTCACCATTAGTACCCTCTTCCACACACACACACACATACTGTACACACACACACATACACACTCACACACTCACCATTAGTACCCTCTTCCACACACACACACACATACACACACATACTCACACACTCACCATTAGTACCCTCTTCCACACACACACACACACATACACACACACACACACACACATACTGTACACACACTCACACACTCACCATTAGTACCCTCTTCCACACACACACACACACACACACACACACTGTACACACACACACATATATACACACACTCACATTTCCGGGGTACTGGAGCGCTGTGTTAAAACAGGGTGCTGTGCCGTACATTTTAATTGCCATACATTGTCCTAAAGGTCGCCAGCCAACTGAACTTTCCTAACAGAAAAAGAGAAAAGAGAGAGAGAGAGAGAGAGAGAGGGGGACGGATGCAGACATGCCATTCCTTTGACCTGGGGAAATTATGCCTTACCTAACCTAATTGACTTTAAAGCAGCACAGGGCTCTGGGTATGACAGCAGCCCATTAGAGTGTATTGTGACGGGGACAGGGACTTGCTGGTGCCGGGCTGGGCAGTGCGTGGTGCGTAATCTGTGCAGCCTAATCAACTACTTACAGCAACATGACCTTATTTTGCCTGTGAAATCTGTAATAACTTCGCAATGAGGATGATGACTGTTATTACACAGGAAGAGGTCACCACACGAGACGAGAGTGCACAGCCAGGTCCAGGATACACAGGGGGGGCCACAATGTCCAATCAAAGCACTGATTTATTATTGTCGCATTCGGTAGCTGCATAATAATCTTTTGGCGTCAACAGCTGCAGTCTTTTTATGTTTACACTTTGCAACAGCTGCAGTCTCTTTATGTTTACACTTTGCAATACTGTTCCAGAACTAGACACACGTTTCCAATTTAAAAATTATGGTTCCCAATTTAAAAATGTTTATAAAATTTATATATAATATATATTATATATATTTAACATTTTGGTAACACTTTATTTTAAGACATGCATATTCACCATTAATTAGCTGCTTACTAGCATGTATATTAGTGACTTATAATGACTTATGACTTATAATGACTAACAAATAGCTAGTATGCTACTAATGTAAGCAGCTAATTAATGGTGAATATGTGTGTCTTAATATAAAGTGTTACCAAAATTATATATATAAACATTTTTAAATTGGGAACATTCAGATTATATATATATAATTGAGAAAGTGATTTCAAATTTGAGGGGCTTCACACAAATTGTATGTTTCTGAATGTTTGAATGTATTGCTTTACTGGTCCCTACACGGCACAGTAATTGCATGGTAAATGAAGTATACTTGAGTAAATGTACATGAGTGTACTATACATACGTACATCCACACTCAATATCTCCCCCTCATTTATGAGAAGCACATTACTTAGTGTTAGTGGTGGCCCTTCAATTAGTCACAAAATTACAGCTTTGAAACAGATAACAAGATAAGACTTCGGTTTTTCAGACCAGTCAATGATAAGCTCATTAAATGTCGACTTGAATAAACAGCGTACTCGCTGACCCCTAGACAAGCGGAAGTGGACAAGAGTGTGTTAAATGCTCTTTGAGGAGCCTCAGAGGGGATTAGAGAAGCTGGCGGGCCACACTGAATGGACTCGCCTAGAGGAAGTAAAGCCTTCACGGCGCTGCTAAAGGACCATCAGGCCATCAATTATGACCTTTTCAATTCAGGTCTCCTCCCATGGCGCCTTGAAGAGCTGTCCTAAACACACTCTCTGTGGTCTGCATCTTCCAAGAGAGCTGCCCTAAACACACTCTCTGAGCTCTTCAAAGGGGGCAGTCGTGGCCTACTGGTTAGCACTTCGGACCTGTAACCGGAGGGTTGCCGGTTCGAACCCCGACCAGTAGGCACGGCTGAAGTGCCCTTGAGCAAGGCACCTAACCCCTCACTGCTCCCCGAGCGCCGCTGTTGATGCAGGCAGCTCACTGCGCCGGGATTAGTGTGTGCTTCACCTCACTGTGAGTTCACAGTGTGCTGTGTGTGTGTCACTAATTCACGGATTGGGATAAATGCAGAGACCAAATTTCCCTCACGGGATCAAAAGAGTATATATACATATATATATATATACAGAAGAGCTTCTCTAACCACACTCTCTGTGGTCTGCATCTTCCAGAAGAGCTGCCCTGAGGACGACACCGCAGACGAAACAAGGTTTACTTCCAGCTGTCGCATCTCCCTACTTATGGGTACAACCACTGGTATAGCAACCACTCAGTTTACCATAGCATACCCTAGCATTCTTTATATCATACCATACCATTATTTGTACCATAACTTTTTATTTATTCGATACAGCAGAAGACCAGAATATGGTGAAAAGAGAGAACTGACCATGCCAGCCCAAACAGGCCGCTGAATGCCTTCAGTGACTCTAGGATTTTTATCTTTTTTTTCAGGAGGAGCACTGTGCCACCCGTATTGGGAGCTCACTTTTCTGCTTGGCGGCCGCATGTCATTTCCTTTCCCTGCTGAGTGCCGCCGCCGCCGAATCGCTCTCGACTCCTCAGCCATCGTCGGTGTAGAATCCGAGCAAGACAAAAGGGCGGTGAGTCACGAGGCTCCGCTGTCACTTTTGGAGTCGCTTTTACGAGTGCAATTTATCACCAACGCCCAGGCCCCTCTGACAGCAGCCCCAGCTGCACACAGAGATGGGGGTGAACAAAGCCGAATCTCCCTCTCTCTCTCTCTTTTCATCTATCCCTTTCTCCACCTCTCTCTCTCTCCCTCCCTTTTTCTCTCTTTCACAAGATAGGAGAATTGATGGCCAGATAGATAATGAGTACATAAATAAACAAACGTGTGCAACCTGTGGATTTGTGCCCACTCTGACAGATAATTGGTTGCATTTCCAGGTGTGCCAACTCTTCTCGGTCATTTATAATTGGCCCACTGGATTTGACTGGACAGGGGCACAGGGACGATGAGAATCACTAAAAATGGGCCCATCATACTTGTCTGGAACAGCATGGAGAAAGAAAATAAAATAGTTGATTAGTTATTGTAAGACGTCACTCGGCAGGACCAATGAGGGAACTGGGAGTGGTCGAAGGAAATCGTGAAGCTGTCCGCGCGCTGTTGGAAATAACAATTGATTATAGAACCCCTGTTAACCTAATGATTCTGACCCCGCTAGATATGGAGAAGTTTCGGTCAACGTAATATTACTATCCATAGTAGGCCGATGTGGGCCTACCCACAATGCTGTTACAAGAATGCCTTCTAGCTATTTAATTAGACGCATCTTCCCCAAGAATAGTGTGCGAGGCCCTCCTCGGCTGATTAATTCGGGAGGCGCCTTCACTTGAGTAATGATCCTAGTGTGAAAGTCGGTCAGAGGCTATAGTGCTGGCCTGGACCACTATGCTCATCTGGACAGAACATCTTACCGAAGCTACAGAGGGTTCAGGGTGTGCTAAGGTTAGCTATCTAATTCCAGACTACTAATAAAATCAGTGACCCACCACAGTACAATACGATGGCCAGTTCTCCTGGTAGCATGCCTACACTTTCACTGATTTAGCCCCCACGGCCCTGGAGACTAATCCTAGCCGTTCCTCCTGGCCCATCTTCAACTTGAGGGATATCTAAAGAAACTCTAGAAAACTATGCGGGTCAAAGCATAACAATTTATTTGTCAGACACAAGCTATTCATCCAATACATTATAGAAGGTACATCTAAATGAATAATGTGAAAGTTACAAAAACAGGTTAAAGGAACATTTAGGAAACCATATGAAGCAATCAGAGAATGAACATACCAGCTCAGAGGATGATGACTACACACCTTAGTGGTGCGGGAGATTCTGACTACAGAATGTCTCCTAGAATGCTCTGTGAACCTCACTTAAATACGATAGGCTACCTAGTTTGTGGTTGGTTACATTGATATGGATCACATGATTGGAGGTCAGCTGATTTGGGATCACATGGTTGGAGGTCATCTGATTTGAGAGCACTTTGATGAGACTTGAGACCATTGTTGTAGTGAGAGTGCATTAATCAAGACATGACAATGACATTAATTACATTTCCTGCTTCCTAGTTAGTTTCTCCTGTGAAAAAGGCAAAGGTTAGAGATATAATCAAAAGTTGTTGTAGCAGCAATATGTGACAATGGGCCCACCATGAGGTCATCCCATCATGTGGTAGGGTAATTAATCAACAGTTCACATGATCAGGAGTTTGATCAGTATAGAAACATTAGGACTCCTGGACATTATGGTAAGAGAAACATATTTATTGCAATCAATATGTGCTGGTTATATACTCCAGACTTAAAAAGTTAACTTATTGATTTGGATTGGTTGTCCTTATTAACAAAATCATGTCTCTTATGTAATATACTGTATATGCTATCTGTTATCTGAAACCATAGCACTTGTAATGTAGGATGTAGTGTTTGGTTTCATTTCATCACCTTTGTTGCGTTCAAAAATAATCTGACAAGGAGCCGAGAGACAGAGAGAGAGAGAGAGAGAGAGAGAGAGAGAGGGAGAGATATTAGTAAGTGAATGCTTTCATGAAACAAATGTTTAGACTGTAGATGTCATGTCATGTCATGGCTTTTCCTCCACTCCTCCACTGATGACTGACAACTGCATGTTCATATGATGAAATTCATATTCTGTCAAAGCCCTCATGCTCACAGCCCATTATGCCTGCCAGCAGGGATAACGTTTCGCCTGAGTGATGCTCCCATTGCAGCCCTGAACGATGTCGGGCTAATCGTCCGCAATTCTTTTCTCATCATACGACCACAAACTGAAACAAGATCGGTGTTATGAATACAGAGTATTTGCATTGTTTGTCTGTTTGTTTACATGTTTGCTTGTTTTGTTTGTTTGTTTGTTTGTTTAGTATATAAGTATAACTTTTTTTATAATGTATTTATGGCAAATTAAAAGGCTCTAAAAAGGCTGCACCTGGCCCTGGGATGTTTATTGCAAGCATCTCTATTTGAAACGCCCGAGCCTTGGGTTTGGACAGCAGGCCACTCAGGGTGAATTACTGCTCACACTTTCCGGTGCGCGGTGTTTGCCGATTTATTGGCAATTCTCCGAAATCAATTCTCCGTTCTTCCGGAAAAAAAAGTCTTGTCATTGGGAGGCCGAGTTTAGAGAAGGCCTTGTTTTAAATCTGCTCTTGCCCGCAGACATCTCAGTACAACGAACACAGTATTTATAGGACAGCAAAGAACTCTGGGATGTGAATCATGCTCCCGTGGAAGACGTTTTCGTCCCCTGTCCCTTGTTCTCCCCCTGGCTCTCTTTATCTGTGTGTCTGCACTGTGCGGATGGGAAGGAATGTAATAGTCTATGATGGCTTCTTCGATAAACCTCTGTTTCATTGTTTGATTTGTAGTCGTCATAAAACTGGAGCACCACTCCCCTGTAAGGACAATGCAATTACTCGAGGCCAGGGCTTGAGAATCCATTACAGCACATGATTATTGCTAATAAAATATAGATCTAGATGCTTAGTAAAAGCTATTACACAGATATTTGTGAGGTAGATATAGTGTTGTAAAACACGATATGGCTATTACTTTCAAAGACATTTCTGTCTCCTTATGATGTGTTGATCAGCCATCAGAAACTTTAAATTAATTATGGAAATGTAAAAAGAGAGAATAAATAATGTATGAACCCCGCCCCTCCGCATGTCAGGAAATATGTCTACGTCCTTGTCGGAGTGGTCTCTGTGATAACAGCTCGGCCCAAGGGACTATTGTCTCCCTTGACAACGCAGAGTCACGACGCCCGTTTTATCTCGTCTTCTTCAAAGTTGTTTAACACCTCTACCTCTCCTCTTTAACCCCTAATGCCCCTCACTGCAGGCAGGCTTGCATTCATAAGGGCCTCATCGGTCCTTCACAGGATGTGGCTTTGAGTCTTCTGTCAAGATTGGTGCGGAGCAGTGAGGAGCGGTGCGGTCGAAGGTAGGAACGTTGGAATCGGTGTTCCTCTCTCATGCATTATTCCCACACTGTCAGATGAATCTGGCACAGAGGCGTGAAGCCTTCTGCTGCATCCGTAATTATCACCCTTGATCTCGTTTAAAAAACAGCCCGGGGAAGAAGAAAAAACCCAACTCAACTCAACTCATAAAAATAATGTTTTTACTACTTTATTCCCTTCCACACATTAGCTGCCAACATGAATGACAGCCAGCATCTTTTACCATGTCATATATTAAAGGAGTTTTTAATTATTCTTACATGTCTATAAATAATTGGTCTGATTGTGCCAGGATTTTCATTGTTGTAAAAAGAAAGGCTTTTAGAAGAATGCTAAAACAGTGGGCTCATGTTTTTTTTTTCCATTATTAGTGTGCTTACTCATTTATATTGTAAGTTTGTTTGTTTTCACCCAATACATGCAGAGAATGCAGACAAGCTTCATGATTTGTGCAATTCAAGTTCAGTCTTCAGTTGATTTGTTATGAAACAAATGAGTTATCATTAATTGAAAACTTTTTAAATAAAATAAAATAAAAAAACAATCAAAGTCAACTTAAAATCCTTGAACTAAACTTGAATATTAAAATCTACCAATGTTAGCATTGCACCACTACCACACCAGTAAGGCAGTGAGCCTACAGAAGTGTAAAACAGGTGCATCCTTACAAGTGCTTTTCTCCTCCCTTCCAGTTACAGACTCCATTTGACCTTGACACCATCAGGCTGATAACAGTAATTAACAACTGGCACATAATGATAATACAGCACATTATATTCATATTTCAGGGTTTGACACAGGGCTGCATGTATACTGTAGCTGCAAACTGACGAGACTGAGAGGAATTCCCTACCGACACCAGTGAGTGCAGAAGGGTGTTTGATGCAGAAATTGTCTGCATTCACCACACGGCCACTGGTGGCGGGGAGAAAAAATAATAAACAAGAAGAAAAACGGAGCTGGCCTGAAGCCCGGTGATGGACGCCCAACGTGGCAGATGGCCAGCGTTCAGCGGCGCGGTGACATTTCCATCAGCGGCACGACGGCACTGCTCGTCAGCCGGTAGCCCTCAGGCCCAGCGAGGAGAGGAGAGGCAGGGAAACCTCTGCGCTGTCCCCTACTCTCTGCTGCACGTGTTGGTGTGGCATGACTCAGGACAGGTAAAGGGCAAAGCACGAGCTACCTGGTGCTGCCCTGGTCCTGTCCATTTTTAACTTTGGCTTGGGCCTGTTCGTAATAGTACACGCTACTGAGACAGACCTTAAGTAGCTTGACTATATTTTTGGATATGCTTTAATAATCATTGAATCATTGCAATGGTGGTGGTTAGAATAGGTTCCCCCTCAGTGTAAACTACTTTAGATGCCTTAATATTGGAGCGGTATAAAATATAAGTTGTTATTGCTGTTTTTGTTGTTGTTGTTGAGGTATTTTTTGTTAGGTTCTTTTTTTATCACAGATGCGAGAACATGCCACCCTTTGTAATTTCTTGTGGCTTTTACACAAGTACAACCTCACACATCACAC
>NC_063203.1:25787533-25815033 GCF_017589495.1 Alosa alosa
TTAAAATGGGGGGGATACCCCCCATCAGTGCTTCACATAGGGGGACTAATTTAGTTGGGGGAGGGGGATACATTTTACAAACTGAAATCGCATTTTCCTTATAGGCCTACAGGCCACTTATACTTACATGATTTTGGTTTCGATTTTCTAATTGGAGTAAGTCTTTGTGACAACACGTCATGATGATACATTTGATAATGTTTGATCGTTGTTTTGGTATGAAGCATATTTTACGTAATGCATCTAGAAAGTGAAAGTTGCCTAACCTACAGTAGGCCTATATGCGCTCTGTGTCTGAGCTGTCTGTGCACGTCCGCAATTGATTACGTTCTTCAAATGGAGAACACATCAATCCCATGGTATTTTTTTTCCCTGAAATGCATGGAACAAAATCCCGCCGGTAGCCACGTTACATCTCCGTTTCATGTTTGCCTAGGCTAGCCTACAATAAATGAATTGAACGAACTCAACTGACAACAGGTAAATCTACTGATTCGGTCATTGAGACTCTATGAATACAGTACAACAAATTTGCTGTCTGAAGTTTATTTTTGTATTCCGGGGTACAGTAGCCTAATTGCCTAATGTCTTGACAACATTTTTTTTCTTACCGGCTTGCTGTTTAAACTGACTGCGCCGCTCTGAACTTTTCCTGGTTTGACGTAAACCGCTACATCTCGGCTCTGGCATTGCCTAAACTCATCTTGTGGGAAATCAGATTATCTGTCAATATTGGGCTTTGAAAATAAGGGATATTTGCACAATAATAGTAGCCTACATTTTGTAACATTTATAGAGAAACCGAGGGGAAGTTAAATTAGAAATTAGAATCGTTGGAAATTGAAAACACATACAAAAAAGATTTGGGGCTTGAGCCCCCGAAGCCACCCCCTCGCTCCGCCAATGAGCAACAGATAGGCTTCACTAGCAAGTGCTAATGCAATCTGACAATTTGTTATGTTTCATGGTCCAGACTGGACCAGGCTTTTTTTTGTTACAGTTGTCGGAGCCTTGGCTGTCCACAGAGATAGCGTAGCGCATTCAGGGGACAGGCAGCTAGCGGATCATGATTGCTGTATATGACAAAAAATGTTCTAGCTTAGAAACTGTATAACAAGACTTAGAGAACCTTTAAAGGACGAGTTGAAGGAACACAGTAGTAAAAATGCCTCTGTCCCAATTTATTTGAGACATGGTGCTGGCATTAAATTTATATTTTTTTCCACAAGATATATGACAATGATATATAGGGCTGACATAATCTGTAAATCATAGCATTTTTTTTATTTACTTCATTTTTTTTTTAATTTTACAAAGCGTCCCAACTTTTTTGGAATTGGGTGCAATTAATAAATATTATTTATACAGCCAATAAAATATTATTTTCATATAATTTTGTGCAAAAAAAAAAAATATAGGCCTTGTTTATTCTCGGTGAAGAACTATAGAGGCAAACTCTCCCAAGACAAAAGTAGATTTTAAACTGAAGTTTAGTACTTAAAGTTTAGCCATTTTCTGTAGTTTTGAGTACATCTTTCAGAGCCACACAAAGTCTGAGGAATAAATAATAGATTTCATAAGATGGTCTTTAAAGATTGATTTTCTGTCTCTTTCTCTTGCAGTAGTGTGTGTTTCATGTCGTCATCTATTTACCAGACAGTCTGAAGCATGTCTGTGCAGTCCATTATCTAGTTTTATCATAGATGTAGAGCCCCCTGCAGTTCCTACAGTATGACATACAGTAAAGCTGATCTGCTGACATGCAACAACAAACAAAACAACCCTTATCCCTAAACCGTTAATAAAAAGTTGTCACAAAGTTTTAGCATCTGTTCCAGTATACCCCAATGCAACAAAACTGAACTGTCACCAGTCCTAGCCTCTCTCTCTCTCTCTCTCTCTCTCTCTCTCTCTAATAGCTTTCTGTCTTTCTTTCTTCTTTTTTCTCTTGGACCACTGTACAGACAGTGGGGCAGATAACATGTGGCTTTTATGTCTTATTATTCACTGGGGTCTGATCCCCGAGGCCCGTGGCTAAGGAGTAGGGGGACCTTGGCCCCTTCCAGTCCAGTGCTGTGTGGTGCATGTAAGGGGCATGGGGCGAAGGATGTGGTACACGCCACTCCATCCTATAGTCCCCTCATGAACCCGCCACCCACCTCAACACACACCGGCATGGGAGTCGAACGCTCTAACCACTGAGCTAAAAGCCCAGGCTTCCAACTCAGCGGTTAGAAGCGTTCTTAAGGTTAGGGCTGTGAGGATTTACACGGGCAACTAGCACCCTAGCTCAGTTCGCCTCCGTTACAGTACACACGCATATACTCTCCACACTCATACACACACACACACACACATACACAGCCCTTGTCCTTGGCCCCCATAATCCCCAGCTCTCCCCTGGGAGAAGGGAGCAGAATCAGACAGAGCAGACATCAACAAGTCAGTCCTGGAGCAATCACAGGTTTTTTTTTTAATCTTTTTAGTCTTTTTTCCTTCTCCTCTGTCCATCTCTGTGTCATCTTTTCATTTTTGTTTACCGCGAGACATGCGAATGACACGCCACGCTTGACTTTTCCACCAGCAAGCCTGTGACACATCACACATATGTTACCCAGATCCAGTGATCCAGAGCATCTGGAAACTCTGAGGCATAGTCACGTCCGTCTCATGCCCCCCTTAAATACCATCCCCTGAGTCCAGACCCCACGACTCTCTGGATCTGCTGTCTCGCCTGCGATGGCATTTGACTAAGTGCTCATCGCTCATTTCATAACTGGACGCAAGTGGCCGAGGCTATCACGCACAGGAAGTGCTTATTTAAAGAGGAAAGAAGACGAAAAACAATAAAGAGGAAATGTCACAGCATTTATAATGAGCTCACCGTGTCAGAGAAATGTGATTATTTATTTGTCTATATCCTGTATTTTTGTCCTGCTTCTTCATGCTCAAGGACAGAGTTAAGAAATACTGGGAGGGTTAGGAAACATGCTCAGATGCTATACTCTATGTTATTACACACAATATGTTTTTACTTTTGACTACAAGGAACAGTTCTACAGTAAATCACCCAATAACCTACGTTTACTATATTCATATCTATAATCATTTTTAAATCTAATCCTGATTGTTCCAGTGAAATGTATACGCTAGTACTTACTGCTCAGCATAAGCTTGACTTATCAACAAGATCTATTTCATTTACTTAATACTTGTATTATAATAATATAATATACTTTAATATAATATAATATTTTATATATTTTTTATAATAATACGTTTTGTGGAAGGCAAAAACATAGAAAAGACTGTGCCTTGACGTCAGTGAGCAGAGCAGGTGGTTCTTGTGGTATTTCCTCGAGCTCTTCTGGAAAAGGCTGTTGATGTAGCCGAACTGAGCGGAGTGGAGTGGAGTGGGGGTGGGTAGGTGGGGGCGGTGTGTGGCGCGGGGGGGGGTGAGGCTGAGAGCAGCGTGCGGTGACAGGCGTCGGCGGCAGTGGTGTCCCCGGGCCGCTGAGTGAGCGTCTGCGTCACTGGCGGCATGTAGCTGTCGTCGGGGCCCTCGTCTCGCCAGCCGGCCCTGCGGGAGGCGATCCTCTGTTTCCGCACAGACCCCACTAACTCCCCACTGCACCCCTGCCTGCCCACCCCCACCCACCCCCCGCTTTCTCCCTTCCAACCCCCCATCAGTACTCATGAGAGCCAGCATCACTGCTATTATTGTAGTGCTGGTCGGGGGGAAACGGGGAGAGATGTGTGTGTGCGTTTGTGTGTGTATGTATGTGCGTGTGTGTTTGTCTATGTGTGTGTGTGTGTATGTGTGTGTGTGTGTGTGTGTGTGTGTGCTTGTGTGTGTGTGTGTGTGTTTGTGTATGTATGTGTGTGTGTGTGTGTGTGTGTGTGTGTGTGTGTGTGTGTGTGTGTGTGTGTGTGTGTGTGTGTGTGCTTGTATGTTTGTGTGTGTGTATGTGTATGTGTGTGTATGTGTATGTGTGTGTATGTGTATGTGTATGTGTGTGTGTGTATGTGTGTGTGTATGTGTGTGTTTGTGTGTGTGTGTGTGTGTGTGTGTGTGAGATGGGGCGTGTGGACTGTGGAGGCATGTTGGGTGTGTGTGTGTGTGTGTGTGTGTGTGTGTGTGTGTGTGTGTGTGTGTGTGAGATGGGGCGTGTGGACTGTGGAGGCATGTTGGGTGTGTGCTTTTCCACGCCGTCACTTCCTGGAGAGGCCAGACTGCCTCGCTGCTCACAACGCGTTCAAGTGTGACAGAGAGAAAGAGAGACCCTGGTCCACCTCCCTTCTCCTCTTTTCATCTCTCCTCCTCATCCTCCTCTTTTCATCTCTCTCCTCCTCATCCTCCTCTTTTCCTCTCTCTCCTCCTCATCCTCCTCTTTTCCTCTCTCTCCTCCTCATCCTCCTCTTTTCCTCTCTTTTCTCTTTTCTTCTTCCAGCTGCAAGCTGTCTCCTGGCTGCCTGGAATGACTGTACACAGAGAAAACAAAAAAGAACGATTGGTTTCTTTCTTTTCTTTTTGTTTCTTCTCTTTCGTTGTGTTGACAGTTCCTGTCTCATACCTTTTTACCCCCTTGTTCGTTTCCCCCCGGTTTCCCCTTGTTGGTGTTTTGATGGTGGTTGTGTATCAGACAGGCTATTTGTTTTCCATAATTGCAGCTGCAGCTCTCTATAGCTTTCCCGCTAATGGCTGCTGTTCGTCTCTTCTCTGTAGGTGGAGTTATCTGTCTCCTTCGCCTTACCTGAGAAGCCCCCTAATTGGTCATTTCAGGTTTCATGGCTGAGGCTCACCTGAAACATTAACCAGAGTTGCCCCAAGCCAGACGGAAAAGTTCTTTGAGTTTATCTTGTCTTTTTCTTTTTCAGAGGCGACGATGGCTCGCTCTGGTAAATCAAAGGCGATGCCTCAACTCCCTGACAAGCATTATGGACCCGACTGAGAGAGGCCTGGACTGGTGAAACACACTCACTGACTAAGAGAGGTACCAGCACTAGGGAATGTGGGGTTGTTTTAGGGTGAGGGAAAATAATGATCAGCTTCTTTCAGTGCTGCAGTCCTCCATGGAAAAATACAGTATGCACACCCCAACTTGACTCAATTTCATTTCAATGTAATTTACTTTAAACCAGCGCTATGTGAGTTGTCATCCAAAACAAATTATTTAGCAACAAAAAAGGTGTGTGAAACATCAGCCTGAGCTTTATAGGAAGTGTAAGAAGCTTGCTAAAATGCAAGTATATGTTTTTTTGACAATAAGGTCAGCAATGTCTTGCTGTGAAAGGTTCTTTTTAATTTTTGCAGTGTGCTCCACCCCGGAACACAGAATTGTATAGTGCATAATCTGATTGGCTCATCTGTCCTGTACATAACCATATATCATCAAAATTAATTTGAATACCGAAACTAGTTGTCTAATAAAGTGGTAAAAGTGGTAAATTATTGAAGTGTTACTTTAATCATATTTACTTGCATAGTGGCATACTGTCTCAAGGCACCTTACAATGCCTAAAGCCTGAAATCCCCTGTTGCAAACCTAGAGGGTACAGTATCCCGTTTTAACTTAAAGAAACAGAAAATGACCCAGCCCCAAAGGGAGGACATCTGTTTGAGGCTACGTTCAGACTAGGCTTCTCTTCTCTGTAGTGGGAGCTGAACTGGAGTGCATCACTTCAATATCTGACAAAAGGACCCTGAACAAACTGATCAACGTCTTGGACAATGAGTGTCATCCACTCCACAGCACTATTGTAAAGCAGAAGAGCCTGATCAGCTGGAGACTTCGCTCACTGCCTTGCACAACAGACAGAATGAGGAAGTCATTTTTCCCCAGGGCCATTGAACTGTTCAATGCTTCACTTAAGGGAAGAGGAGAGATATACTTCTCTGCATAGTCTGTCTGCCTCTTCACCCCCTCCATGTTTGGATACTGTCTGTCCACTAGCCACTTTTTACCACTATATTTCTGCCTCACTGTTTGCGTGCTATATTAGCACATATGCATAACCCCTCCCTCCATGCCACAGCCGAACTGTGGCCACACTTATATCTTTTCTTAATATAGTATATATATATATATATATATATATATATATATATATATATATATATATATATATATATATATATAGACTTTATTCTTGCACTGTTGGACTTACTCATTTGCACCACCATGACACTCACTCACACAGAGCACCTTCCCTTACCTTACTATGCACAGAGAATCACAGGCTCAGTCCCTGCCTCAGTCATTGCAAGCGCCTCTTGATTGATTAATCACCCACTATGTGGATACTGTTTTTAGAATTGATTTAGATTAAGTGTTATTTAGTATAATTTGTATGGGTAAGGCTATTGGCACCCCTGGTACAATTAGCAGTGTATGCTATTCGTACCCTGGTGCAATAAGAAGTGAATTCTATTCGTACCCCAGTGCACACAGCAATGTGTCCTACCCCGTCTGGTACAAATATCAATGTATGCTATTCGTACCCCGGTGCACACAGCAATGTGTTCTATTAGTACCCTGTCTGGTACAAATATCAATGCTATTCGTACCCTGAAGCACACAGCAATGTGTTCAATTAGTACCCCTTCTGGTACAAATATCAGTGTATGCTATTTGCACCCCTGTGCATTTATTCTGGCATATTGATCACACAATGTAATAATAATAAAAAAATAAAAAAAACAAGCAACATGTTTTTTGTTGTTACGTAACAGGGTGTGAATAGCTCAGCTGTGTAATAGACACTGAATAAGGTAGGCTATGCTGTTCACTTCCGTTTGAGAACTGATTTCTTGTTCAAATTGCGTGCCTGAGACGTTGGTACACATGCACACTTACTCTGCCAAAACACATCAAACAGGAATCGAACCCCAGTCTCCCACAAGCTAAACCTTGTCTGTGACCACTGCACTATCTTCCTCTACAAGGAAAAGGTGTTTGCAGGTAAACTTATAGTTTATAGGCCTGAACATCATATTCACGAAATTTCTGTTAACTATTAAACTGACGGTTATATGTGTTCACTGAACCAAGATTAAGAAAATAAAACACAACTTTTCAATCCAAAACTTTATCTGAACAGATATTAGTGCCAAAACCTTTCAGAATTCTTCACTTTCTGCTGACGAAAAACGAATGTCCGCCATGTTTTTTGTGCACGTGAGCAACGTCTTTTTGTTGTTATGTCACAGGGTGTGAATAGCTCAGCTGTGTGGCCAAGGCTAATCGTACCAGGGGTGTAAATAGACACTCCGAATTTGTATTTTAGCATATTTAGTATATTCTTTATATATTTATCTTCTACTGTCCTTATTGCTTAGTTGTGTTTTTTATATTATATACTTTTAATTACTTTTTTCTGCTGTTAGTAAATGTGTGTGTGATGTCTGTATGCTACTGAGACCTTGAATTTCCCCTGGGGATCAATAAAGTATCTATCTATCTATCTTTTTTGAAGATGACAGTATCTGTTTTACATTATAATCCTATGGGGTAGACCATTTTTTTCCCTTAATTCCTTTATTTCTGCAGATCAGAGCGTCTTTTTGAAGTTGAAAAAATATGTCAAGGCACTTTTTGACAGCTGACCAATTACAAGCTGAGCAATGACACGTTCGCAACCAGCATAACTGGAGACAGCAGTGGTGGAGATACTTATGATCGACTTTGAGCACAATGAGCTATATGACGTGAGATTTAACCCTTAAAGGTGTAGGTTTTTGAACATTCTAAGTTCCGCAACAATTGAAGGTTCTAAAATTCTATGTTGAATTCAATGAACCCAGATATTCTTTAGAATGTTAATTTCCCAACATTCCCGTCACACCGGTGTGACGGTACTCCTTTAAGGGTTAAACTGTATCCCCATGTTCATTTATGGAGTTAAACTGGACGTGTCCCAAGTATTCTGGTCAAGGTGTGTCGCTTGAAAAAGTAGCATATTAGCTATCATTAACTCTTGATTAGCACACGTTGTGGCAGCAAAAGACAGCGGTTTTTTAAAACAAAAAAGAGTTGGCCCTGGCCAACTTTGCTCGACAAAAAAAAAAGAAACCTAGTCTGAACAAAGCCTAACAAACGTGGGGTAATCTCTGCCATGGCCTTTTTGTGAGACCATTCTGATTCTATATGACACAATCAGTGGTCAGATCTCTTTGTGAGAACATTCTGATTCTATACAACACAATCAGTGTTCAGATCTCTTTTTCTGAATTTTGTCGGACGAGTCAACAAAACTGTACGCTTCAATGAGCGGATTGTCCCAGCATGCATCAGTGACCACAGTAAATGGACATACCGAAGAGTGTGTGGAGTGGAGTGTGCTGGGGGGACGAAGGGATGCTATTGAGGGGGAAGATGAGTGAAGACATGGAGGGTGGATCATGCTGATGTCCTGATTGTAAGTTCACCTCGGCTTACCCTTTCCTCACTAGTGGTACAGCTATGTGTGTAAGTAAGGCAGAGTGCAAGCCAGCCGCACATCTCACCACATAAGTTCACTTAAGGTAATGTGACTCATTAACTGTGAACACCTCCCACCCCTCAGCCATCCATTCAAATGCATTGTGTCAAACCTAAAAAAGCCCAGATTCAAAAACCATCCACAGTTGTTCTTTTCATGCGAGCGAAAAACGCGGCGCGGCGTGGTGCGGTGTGGTGTGGTGCGGTGCGGTACGGCGCGGCTGATCAGCTTCCCCCGCGTGAGCACACTGAATGGCCTCGCCGTGCATTATTTAATGTGTTTGGTTAGAGCCGCCGTGTCTTTCAGCTCCTCTTTGTTGCTCCCCACCTCCCCTTGGGATGCTCTGGGGTTGGAGAAGTGAGAGAGTGGTGGAGAGAGGGAGGGAGAGAGAGAGGTGGCCTACTTTCGATCACTTACTGCCGAACAATAGCATTTTGAGCAGTGTTAGAGAGACTGAGCGAGTCGAGAAACAGAGAGAGGAAGAGAGAGTGAGGGAGCGAGAGAAAGGGAGGGAGAGAGAGAGGTTGAAGGAGGGGAAAAAGCTTTAACATTGTGCAGTGAATTGAAAATGTAGTAGAGGGTCTTTGTACTATGAACAAAAGTGTAACTTTCAGCCTATTAGGGGTTTGGCGATGAGAACTCGAATTGCTGCACACACATTATAATCTCTGACTGCAAGTGATTCCTTTGGTGTGTTATTATGATGAACAAGATGGGAATCCTCTGACTGATACCTTGTAAGGCAGGGCCTGAAGTGCTGGCCTATAGAGCCCAGCGAGAGCCTAGTGAGAGCCCAGTGATAGCCTCTTATGGCTGGCATGAACTGACCACAAAGGGAAGAGAGTCCACGCTGGAAATACACAAAAGCTAGTTAGCCAGCTAGCCATTTATAAGATGGCCACTTGTCTTTACATCAGAACTGTCATTTATTGTCAATTACTAAAGCAAGCCAAGGATTAGATATATAACATGCCAACAATACCCTCCTAGCTGTTCTTATAGTAAATGAAATGACATAACAACTGGATAGACGCATTTAAAAAGGCAATAACATTCAGCGAGAGACTGATTCTGGGTCAAACCCATAAAAGAATCAGAGCCCATTTGGGAACATTGTTTGATTTCAGTTTACATACTAGAATCACCATGATTAAGTACAAATAAAAAATAATAAAAATTGTTGTGACTTTGTAACCAGAAGTGAAAATGTTCCATTTTATAGGCTCATTCCCAGTTGAATTAAGGCATTTTCCCCTCAATTGCACACAATGCGGAGGAAAGCAAAGGAGGCCAGGTTAGTGATTGAAGTGTGAATGAGTGAGCACATATGATTCCCCGAGTACAGCTGGCTGGGCGCCATCACGGCACCACATCTATTAGCGTGCTGATACATTATGGATCAGAGAATTTAAAGTCTCAATACCACACAACACAACACCATATAACACCAGCACAATGCAGCATTCTTTCCCTCGCAGGTGTGAGGAGATCGAGAGATATCAAAGTCAGAGTCCCAGACTAAGTGGAAAACGAGCAGGAGAGAAACACACATGATAATGGCAACACGCTCGGCGGTCGGGAGAGCAGTAGGCTGTGGAACACTTCCAGATTACTCTCACTCTAATGGCGTGCTACTTGGCTCTCTCTGTGTGTGTGTTTGTGTGTGTGTATATGTGTGTGTGTGTGTGTGTGTGTGTGTGTTGTGTGTGTGTGTATGTGAGTGTGTCTGTGTTTGTGTGTTTGTGTGTGTGTGTGTGTGTGTGTGTGTGTGTGTGTGTGTGTGTGTACGTGCACACGTGTGTGTGCAGCTTGGCTGTGTTGTAAATAGGATGATGAGAAAAGTCAATTTAAGACCTGAATGTGAGCAAACATTATGGAATCTAGACTGTATCAGCAAAAAAAGAGTTGTGTAATAGAGTTGTGTACAACAATATTTGAGTTGTGTGTGTGTGTGTGTGTGTGTGTGTGTGTGTGTGTGTGTGTGTGTGTGTGTGTGTAATTGTATTACTAAACATATGTGTGATATGGAAGATAGAGATATATTGGGTTGAACTATTATTCATGAGATCCTAAAAATGCTACTAATACCAAAATACCACAGATGGCTCACTCTCAGTAAATATCAGTTTAATTAAAGGTCACTTTGTCAACAAACCCTTTCAGAAGACTTTACTTTAACATTCTTTTCTGTCCAAACCCCAAACAAACTAAATGCAAAGCCTCTCCAATTATGATATGTTTGTTTACATGATTTTGTGACAGCAAGCACACTGGACACACTTATGATACTATTAGGAGAGTAATGTGTTTTTCAAATCGTTTCAGCAGTGTAGCAATCTTGTAAACGAAGGTTTTAAATGCAGTTTTTTACTCAATTCCAAAGAAATGCACGTCCATGCCAGATTAGCGATTTCATTTGCGTGCCTGTGTTTTAGGGACATTGGAAATGGGCTTCAATGGCCTCTTGGCCAAACGGACCTGCAGTGCAAATCCCAAATTTGCCGAAAGTATTCCCAGACTAGACGTTCTCATTTTTCCTTGGACTTTTTTATTTTATTTTGAAATATATTTCTGATCAATCAAATCAAAATGCATTTCATTAGTGATTTGTTGAGTGGTGTGGAATTCTTTGTTGGCTTTTCATGCTGGATTGGTTATCTAGTGACACACACATATTTTTTTTCTCACATTTTTTTTAATCTATCACATAGTCGCAGCCTTCATGCCTGTCAGGCTTGTGAAGTGTTGAGTCAATAGACAGTCCTTGGTGATGTGCAAAACATCCAATACCTCAGGAGATCAACCACCTAGAAAGCATATTGGGAGACTCAGAGAGGCTCAATTGAACACATCACTCAGACACCCACTCCTGAGGTCTCGTCTCGACATCGTCATAGTTGCCACGGAGCTAACTAGCGTTGAAGCGTTTTAATAAGCGCTAACGCTTAAAAACTCAATGCAGAACAGTATAGAACACGAGCGAAAGAACGGGGCTCTGATGTAATTATAAACCACAGAGAGGAGACGGTGGCTGAACTGACAAGCCAGAACAGCGGCAAGTGCAATTTGTGGTGTTAATTTAGCTCCTATTTAGCGCAGCTGGTCTTAGCGTTTCCCTCCACGGCAGAAACAGAAGCCTGGACAGGAGTGGAGTGCTGTATGAAGTGGTTAGGGCCCTTGGTCCGGTCCACTGCTCTGGTACAATCAGACATCATCAGTTCTCTTTGGGAAAGATTTTTTTTTTTTTATCTTTTCTTATTATATATTATTTTTTTCTGTTTCTCAAATGCACATCAGCTGATGTGGAAATCATTTCATGGGATGGTTATAACTGCATCTCAGCTGATGTGAAAATCACTTCAGGAAGAGGTTCTGAGTATGTGGTGATCTGTGTGCTGGTGATAACATGTTGATGGAGCACTCCTCTCTCTCTCTTTCTCTCTCTCTCTCTCTTTCTCTCTCTCTCACACACACACACTTTTTCTGTTGCTTACTGTTTATTTGGGTTGTCAATTCGTTATCCCCAAAAGAACACATCCCTATGTCTGGGCCTTGATGAATTAGGATGATGCCTCTCTGGATTTAGTGTGTGCGCTTAAAATGCCTACAGTGATGTCCATAAAGCATTATCAATCTGTGTCCAGCCATACATATTTTGTTCATAATCATAGACAGTACCTCCATCTCTCTCTCTCTCCCTCTCTCTCTCTCTCGATCATAATACTCCTAATATAATCCACAGTTTCTTCTCTTTGTGTTGCTCATTTTGCTCACATCAAACGATCTCCACTTCTCTAACACCCCAGAGAGAGCAACAGCAGCTCCCTGTTGGGTTCCAGGCAAAGAGGTGTCCAAAAAACCCACAGCTAATTTCCTGACAAATGTTAACTCAATTTGGGAGGCTGCCTTAGACTCCTCATTATCCCATATTATCCCAATCGCTCATTCTGATTAAGCACATGCTGTTAATCTGCTGCTTGTTGTTGTTTTTGTTATTGCTGTTGGTTGTTGTAGCTAAGTGGCCCTACCTAGAAAAGTGATCAGGTGACCTTCCCAAAAATCATGACTGTCTTTAAATAATAATGATAACAAACACACACACACACACACACACACTCTCTCTCTCTCTCTCTCTCTCTCTCTCTCTCTCTCTCTATGGTCAACAGACATGTATAAAGTACTAGAGACTAGTGCTCTATCAAAAAATCATGTATAAAGTACTAGTACTAGCACTCTATCAAAAAAAGGACTTGAGTAGAAATTGAAGTGCTCTTTAAGCACCACACTTAAGTGGAAGTACTAAAGTATTGAACATGTTTTGTACTTAAGTATTGCAAGTAGTTTATTTTAAAATGTACAACTCAAGTACTGAAAGTAAAAGCGCAAGTATTGTGTAATGTAGCTATTAAAGAAAACAGTCAACATTTGGAATATCATATTGTTTATATTATTTCAAATGTTTAGCCTAAAGGACACTCACAATTCCTTTGGCTGTAGCAGCAGTACAAAAACAGGAATGTACAAGAACATCTTAACACTGAGCTTACACTCATTGAAAATATGTATTGAAGTAAAAGTGGAAGTAGGAGAAAAAAGAATACTCCAGTAGAGTACAGATACAGCCTTTTAGTACTTAAGTACAGTGGTGAAGTAGTTCTTCTTCGTTACTATACATTTCTGATGGTCATAGCACAACAGAACGTACAGGGAGAAAGTCTAGACCAATGTCATGATGCAATGACAGCTTATAAAATGTTTCCACTAAGATGTTACGATATGTGAAATTCAGAGAACTGTCATAACCATTTCCGATAATGGTAACATGACATTTTCAAACCATTTGAGATTATTTATCATTATTTGTATGGCATCTGACATTTATGGCATTAATGTGCTTTGTTCATTTCACGCTGAGGTCAGTCTGTTGAAGCTGTGTTCAATGGAAGTGTTGCTGGTTTAATTTCCTTGTTGTCTTTGCAGAGGTCACATGATTTTTTTTATGGACCTGGGCCAGAATCAGGCCATATCCTGCCCAGATCCAGCTGTCATCTGTCTGGTTTGATGTGGGGATCAGCCGCCAATCTCTCATCTATGTTGTTGTCTTTTTCGCTCTCCTGCCATCTCGGGTCACGGCTTGTGTTGTGCACGTCTGAAGGCAGGGTTGTGACGTGTTTACAACAGATCTAAGAGGTGACAGGCGTCTGGCTGGTGTGGATTCAGACACCAAAGTCTGACGCCAGTGTTATCTGATAAGATGGATGGCTCAACCTGAAGCGATGACAGACAGAGTGACATTTCCAGGACATCAATTTAAGTGTCAGGGAGTGAAAGACTGCGCGTCATGTTACAGTCATAAAGAAAATAAAATATATGTGGGCGCTCATACTTATGAAGATGAGCGAGAACACACTCACAGGCCTTAGTGTCTCACATCTTTTACATCACAGTAGAAAAACAACTTCTTTTGCAAAGATTCTGCTGGGTGAAGGTGAACCGAAGTATTTCAATCAAGGAAAAGAGAAAGAGAGAGAGAGAGAGAGAGAATGGCAGTTCCTGTCTCTCAGAAGTTCTCCTGCAGTAATCCTCAGAGAGTCTCTCCTTGGCCATTTGTGAACACCAGACGATTTAAGTGAGTTCAGAGGCAAACAAGCTTGTTTCATACTCAAAGCTTGCAGAGAGAAGAGAATATGTGAATGGGAGTAAGCTGCACTCACTGACACATCTCTCTGCGTCTCTCTATACGTGTGTGTGTGTGCATGTGCGCGTGTGTGTGTGGAAAGCAGAGTAAAGTAGGATAAATAATGTTCACATGTCTCAGACAAAGTCATCGGGCAGACTGACATTTTTGCTCTTGTGTCCTTAGGGTGCACCATTGTTTTCTTATTTCACTCTGCCTCCTCATTTCTGTGTGTGTGTGTGTGTGTGTGTGTGTGTGTGTGTGTGTGTGTGTGTGTGTGCGTGTGTGTGTGTGTGTGTGTGTGATCGTGTTTTTCATCTTAATTTTTAATGAAGCGAATCACTTGAATAAAGTCTCCTCATCCTCCCTGAAGAGACGCACACACTCCCAAAATACATGAGCCAAAGCAAAATGACACAGCATTGGCAGCCGCACTGTAATGAAAGTATTCAGAAGTGGCATAAAGAATGCCTCTCTGCCTGAATTTTCAATTTAAGGTTTGTTGATTTGTCACGGATTTGACAGGCGCCTAGCAGGAGTCCAGACAGAAGCTCCGAGTTTACTGCTCTGCTCTGTGAGTAAATAAATCCAGTCCTCAGGTCTTGCCTTGAACTCGGAGGAATAGCAGAAGAAGGAAGGGAAAAAAACATATTTGCAGTGGAAGGGCTGTCTGTCTGTCTCCTCCAGATGCATCCTTCCTGTCTTTCTTGCTTTTATTTTATTATTATTTTTTTGTATCTTTTTTGCCAAGGTTATCCACCAGCCTCACCTCACACTCTTAAGAGGCCTGTGAGCTTATGGTCTTTTACAGAGGATACAGCACACACACACACACACACACACACACACACACACACACGCACATACACGCACACACAGGTATGTGCAAGTGGAAACACACACACACACCATTTCCGCCACCTCAATCACCTCAGGCAATTTTAATGTCTTGTTGAATATGTGGACAGGGAGAGGAATCTGAAGATCACAGTAATAGTGTGCCAGAAGATTGCTTCTCTCACCAGAAATTCACCGTATCCTACAATAGCACAAGCTGATTAGAGCTGCACCATGAAAAAAAAAAAAACACACATTCTGTCAGTGATGATAACGTGGGACTGAACTATTCAAAAGTGGCAGAACCAAGGACGTCGGTTTATTTTTTCCCAGCCAGTGAAGTAATTTGTTTTTGAAGATAAATGCTAGACGGTGACGGTTTGGAAAAGGCTCATTACCGTGTGTTTTTGTGTGTGTTTGAGAGTACAGTGTGATAGACCACTTCCCTTTGAGTGTGTCCATGTACACTTGCATATGTGTGGGTACATGTGTATGTGTGTAAAAAGAAAATAAATATGTTTGTTTTTAGGCTCCCCCTACAGTTGTGGAGTATTTTTGTTTACACAACTGTCAAAACTGTCCACTCATGGCCTGCACCCTCATCCCTGGACACAGTACATGTGGTAATGATGATCTCTGAGTTACAAGGTAATATTACACAATGTCATGCAAATAGGCTATTGCACAATTGCTGTAAAGTCATTTGTGACTTTCTGGGTCGGTGTGGAGGTGAAGTTGCTAAACTGGCTCTTATAGACAGGAAGGATACGGATGGGAAAGCACGCTATTCTCTTTATTATGAGTCTGTTTTCCATCTGAATGACTTTGAAGAAGTTATATTAAGGTAGTATGGTTATATGAAGTTATATTAAGGTAATATGGTTGCTCCTCTTCCTCCTCAGCTCCAAGACAGAGGTCATAATTTGTGGTCCTTCTAAAGCTGGACCCCTGATTGAAGGAAAATTAGCCCACCTCTCCTCTTTTGTCAAGCCACATGCCAAAAATCTAGGTGTCATCCATTCAGAGCTCTGTTTTAAAAGGCAGATTAGCTCTGTTATCAAGAGTAGCTTCCATCAGCTGAGAATTATTTCCCATCTCAAACCCTCTTTGTCTCCCAAGGACTTAGAAACAGTAATTCATGCATTTGTTACATCCCGGTTAGATTATTGCAACTCCCTCTATCTTGGTCTCCCCCAGTCCCAACTTTCTCATCTACAATTGGTACAAAATGCAGTTGCTAGGTTGCTTACTGGCATCAAGAAATACCAACACATCACCCCTGTACTGGCCTCCTTACACTGGCTCCACATTAGCTTTAGGGTCCACTTCAAAGTCCTTCTGATTGTTTATAAGGCACTGCATGGGTTGGCTCATATATTTCAGACCTCCTCCATCCCCTCTCAGCATCCAGGTCCCTTAGATCTGCCGACAAGGGTCTTCTCTTGCGGTAGCAGCCCCACGTCTGTCGAATTGTCTGCCCCCAGATGTTAGACTGTCTCCCTCCATCACCACTTTTAAATCAAGACTAAAGACCCATCTTTACTCCTTGGCCTTCCCTGCTTCCTAGCTGTCCATCTCTCTCCTCTCTTCTTCATATTCAAGTGTCTTCTGTACTGTTGCTATTGTATTTCTGTATTTGTCTTGCTTACTTTCTCTGTGCTTGCCTTTTATATTTTGCTTGTTCTGATTTGCTTTTATTTTCTATTTTTAGCCATATCCTCTACACAGCACTTTGGTCAGTGGAAACTGTTTTAAATGTGCTCTATAAATTAAATTTACTTACTTACTTACTTACGTACTAAAAAAAAACCCCATGATACTTAAAATACATAATACATACTAAAATACATAATACAAACAAAATACTTGCAAATTATGACTTTATGGGACAAGAGAATGTTGTTTCTTCCGTGGCAACATCCACAGAAGCTCCAGTCAGAACACAGAACATGTAATGCCTCACAGAGAAAGACTAAGAACGCTGCACTTGAGTAATCTGTCAACAGAGACTCAACAGATCATCTCTTAAGATTCAAGTTCAATGCAATTGTCGTTGAATAATTTCTGAATATCACCTTAACCAAATCCAACCTTTAACCTTCACCTTTACAATAAATTGTAGTTAAAGGAGTGTCAAAAGATAGTTTATTGATAATATCAGCATCGTCTGTTGGCAAACTATCCACATAAAGGGTGACTGAAAGATTTATTTCTTTACACTCACAACACAGTCAAAGCAGGATAATGATTAAGTGTAATAGGATTATGTGTGTCCAAACATGGCTTCAACTACTGTATATCTAACTAGATGTACCGCAGAGCGGTACAAAATATGACCGCCGCCCAGTCCAGCACATTTTTTCCACAAAAATAAATCACGCTGAAAGACCTATATGATTCTAATTGTCTCACTAAATTGCATTATCCACACTCAATTCTCACTGGTATCTGCTAGACAACAAGTACCAAAACATGATTAGTTCATAGATTTCACATGTAAAATTAATTTTATACAACCCCACCCCCATCTTGCCTGTTCATAATTCTGAGAAATTCTTGAATTGTGTGCATGTGTGCGTGTACACATTTATGTTTATGTGTGTGGGTGTGTGTGTGTGTGTGTGTGTGTGTGTGTGGTGCTTGTGTGTTTGCCTGCGTATGTGTGTTTGTGCATGTGCATGCATGCGTACAAAAAAACAATGGTTCCATGCTATCCATGGGGGGTTACATGCCCACCAAGTTTCGTGTTCCCCCGGTCTTTCAGTGTCCCGGGAATCCTTGTTGGTGTACGGTCACTAAATGTACACATAAATTATTTTATTGTAAGGCCCCCCATGAACGAAAGTTCACATAACGTGGCATGCATTCGGAAGGTGTCATAATGATCCTACACTTTCAATTTCGTGCAGATTTGACCATGTCAGCCAGAGATATTGTGATGAAAACACCTAATTTTTTGCTTTTTAATTTTTAACTAGGTGGCGTTATACATGAAATAAGTGGTAATGGGATGGGTTGACATGCCCCTTAAGACCAAACAAAAAAAAAAAGGTGGACCTCCTAGGCCCTACGGATATTCACAGAAAACTGTCTCCAGCCACCTACAGGCCAGTTGGTGTATAGTAACATAAATTAATTTATTGTGTGGCCCCCCATGAACGGAATTCCACGAAACTTGGTGTGCATTCAGAGGGTGTCATAATGATCCTACACTTCCAATTTCGTGCAGTTTTGACTATGTTAAGTCACAGATACCTGCGATTACAACACCTCATTTTTACTTTTTTGTGTTTAACTAAAAATGGTCCTCCTAAACCCTACGGTTCTCAAGATATTCACAGAAAACTGTGTCTGCCCTATCCTCCTTTCGGGGGGGCCAGTCCAGCGGGGGGGCTACAGATTAAAACGAAAAATGATGGTTCCATGCTATCCATGTGGGGTTACGCTGCGCGGCGGTCATAATAATAGACAGGAATGACAAGACATAAAGGATATCAGAAAGGCCTTTGTACAATGTGTGTGTGTGTGTGTGTGTGTGTGTGTTTGTGCATGTGTGTGTGTGTCTGTCTTTTCTGCCTGTTGCACACTTGTGTAACAATTCAATCCTATGACCTTTAAGAGCCTGTTAGGCTCACACATTGCCTTCTGATGGACATTTTTCTCCTCATGTATGGCTGTCCACCCATCTATCCCTTGGCTAGCCTGCGCAAGGGACATTGGTAGTGAGGTGGAAAAAATGTCAAGTTATTTATAGCCTCTGCAGTGACCGACACTGCTTGGGACATTGAGACAGAGACTATCTGCCATGCTGGCCCTGGTATTTCAGATGTTTTTTAAGTGACATTTACAGATACTCTGTCACCTGAGAGCCGAGGGAGTCAAAACTTTCCATATTTCGCTTGCTCTTCCACTACCGTCTCTCTCTCTCTCCCTCTTTTCTTCTTTTCAGCAAAGAGATGCAGCAAAGCACCTAACGGGGAGCTACACTGGGCCCGTAACTGAATAACTGAAGCACCTAACTACACTGGGCCCGTAACTGAATAACTGAAGCACCTAACTACACTGGGCCCGTAACTGAAGCACCTAACTACACTGTGCCCGTAACTGAATAACTGAAGCACCTAACTACACTGGGCCCGTAACTGAAGCACCTAACTACACCGGGCCCGTAACTGAATACCTAACTAACTACACTGTGCCGTAACTGAATAACTGAAGCACCTAACTACACTGGGCCCGTAACTGAAGCACCTAACTACACTGTGCCCGTAACTGAATAACTGAAGCACCTAACTACACTGGGCCCGTAACTGAAGCACCTAACTACACCGGGCCCGTAACTGAAGCACCTAACTACACCGGGCCCGTAACTGAAACATTCCCTTCGCATTGCGTCTGCTGCAATAAATAGCTTCCTCTATGATCATTGGAACTAGCTACACCTGACATGACAGCGGCGCCTACATAAAAAATACATTAAAAAATACATTAAAAATTAGACCAGTCTTCTAAAATTGTTTTTATGCGTCACGAACGGAACTCATTTTCATTTCAGTTCTCTTTTTTTTCTTTTTTTACATGTTTTTTTGTTGTCTGTTTGTTTGTTTCAGTACAAGACTGGCTTAGAGCGAGACAGAGGCAGGTAACACTGAGAACCAATTACAAGGGAGAAATTAATTGCACTGTTAGGGGGAGCTCACTGTAGGAAGAGGCCTAGTGCAGCTGAACAGTAAACCCCAGGCACAGACGTCTTTGTTAACAAGTGGCTCTCCATAGTAAAATACACATAATAATGAAAATAGCTTGTATATTTTTGAGGATGCAATTACTTTTCAAAAGCCAGTGAGAGGAATTATGGTGTGTGACTTGAGAGGAACATAAAAAATGTACAACCTAGAATACCTACAGGGTCAAAAGAGGAAGACTTAAAGCTCCCAAAACAGGGAAGGCTTAAAACATCAAAACAGCTCCCAAAAAAAAGGAAGGCTTAAAACATCAAATAGATTCTCTTTTTTTATTTATCTGAAACTGAGAAAGGAAGAGAAAACATAATTGATGTTTTTCAGTGTGTGATAATCACAGATTCACACAGGCAATCATTTTTGGAACCACTGAGCAGTAAAGACAAGCACTTTGGCTGTAGATTGTACAGGCACCAAAAGAAGGGCTCAGAAATTGCATTACCACAGGCAAAAACAATACATTCCTTTCCAGTACATGAGCAAATTGCAAAATCACCCCCAACACACACACACACAGACAAACATACATGCACACACACACACACACACACACTCACACACAAAAAAGAGTTTTGGAGAAGGACTGTCTCCAAGCCATTTGTGATGAACAGAATTAAACCGATACATGGTCTCTGCAGACCGATAGGAGCAGTACTCAGTACACCTTTGTGAGACTGAGACTACCTGATCCATTCAGATGCACTCAAACCTGCATGCTCAGCGCTGGTGCTCGTTTCACACTGCCTTGCAGTTTGGCCTTGTGCTGCCTGTCTGCTTGCGTCATGCTAACAGGTTAGAGCATTCAAATTGCTAACAGGTTAGAGCATTCATATTGCTAACAGGTTAGAGCATTCATATGGCTAACAGGTTAGAGCATTCATATTGCTAACAGGTTAGAGCATTCATATGGCTAACAGGTTAGAGCATTCATATGGCTAACAAGTTAGAGCATTCATATGGCTAACAGGTTAGAGCATTCATAGTTAGAGCATTCATATGGCTAACAGGTTAGAGCATTCATATGGCTAACAGGTTAGAGCATTCATATGGCTAGCAGGTTAGGGCATTCATTTGGCTAGCATGAGATACATCACTGTCCGTCGCAGGCGCGGTCACAACCCGACGCAGAGATAGGCCACCGATTAACAAGCCTGACTCAGGACACTGCCAGAGATCTGGGCGCCCAGCGGCAGGTGTGGAGCCCCCTCACAACACATGGGCCAGAACACCCATAAAGACACAGGGCTCTCATCTGTATGCACAATGCAATGAGTTGATGATACTGACCTGCACCCAAACTATCGCTAATTTAATGTGTCACCACACACACACACACACACACACACACACACTCAATCACACACACACACATACATACATGTACACACACACACACACACACACACCACACAAACACACACACACACACACACACACACACCAACACTTTCACACACACATTCAAACACACACACACACATACCCCGGGTATGCACACACACTCAGGCATACACACATACACATAAAACATATTAATGATTTGGCCAAAACAGTTCAAGAAAGTTCTCTGTACATTATTCTAGATAGATAGATAGATAGATAGATAGATACTTTATTGATCCTCAAGGGGAAATTCAAGTATTCTGTTTACAGTGACACTATATCCATGAAGCTTAAAGAAAAAATATAGAAAACTTTATTTTAAAATAGAAAACTTTAATTTAAAGTCAACCTCTGTCATATTACTCTCGATGTTAAATAAAACGCAACTGATTTCTGGTACATTGCGCCATGCGACATATCAATAACTTGTAGTGTGCATTGTGGATTTTTGGGTAAAGTAGACGTTTTATTTATTGGACTGGAGAGTGAAGAGTAGGCAAGAAGGGATTGAGTGTGTATGTCTCTTCGCTACACATGGGCGTAGATTTGCATGGAGACCAAAGGACGTGTCCACACCAATGTCAAATGAAGACTGAAATGTCCCCACCATTATTCAGGTTGAAACCGGAAAAAAAGAGCCTCATGCTGTACACAAAGGGTTAAATAATTTCCCACTTCACTACCGCCTCCCAAAATATGTCTTTGAGACAGGTCTGTTTGTTGATTGGCTTAGCATTAGCTGAAATGCATTTCTATGGGCTTGACGTTCTAGAAATAGAACATAAATGCAAAACATCGTTTCCAACCGTTTTCTCACTCTAATGGCGATCGATTTGTGACAGAAGAAGCAACCCAATCGCGCCCTTTATCAGACAGCGGAGGCGGGGGGGCAAACCTAAGCCCTTGTCGCTACAGATGCTAGATGGAGTGCAGAAAACAGCATCCACAAGGAGTGTGTGTGTGTGTGTGTGTGTTTGTGTGTGTGTGTGTTTGTGTGTGTGTGTGTGTGTGTGTGTGTGTGTGTGAGAGAGAGGTTATATGTGTGTTCGCATGCTCTTTGGAGAGATGGAGAGTAACCTGGCACCCCTGAACCCCGGTCAAGTCTCAATCCGGTAATCAGGTAAATTTTTATTTCTACCCCCTTTTGAATTAATCCAACTTGATCCTCGGCTTATTTTCTTGTGTGCACAAAAAAACCAAGAGAGTTCCCCCAACAGAATCAGGGGTCACCTATGAGTAATCACTGAGACACACACACACTCTCTCTCTCTCTCTCTCTCTCTCTCTCTCTCTCTCTCTCTCTCTCTCACACACACACATACACACCTACACACACACATGCACATACACACACATACAATACACACACACATATACCACGCACTCACACACACGCACACTCACTCACACACGCACACTGCACACACACACACACACACACACACACACACACACACACACACACACACACTCACTCACTCACACATACACACACACATTCACACACACACACACTTCCACGGGGTATGTATACTCAGGCACATAAACATAAAACACACATAGCTACACATAAACAGATACACACTCACATGCATAGGCACACATAGACACAAACACAACCGCACAAACACAAATACACACAGAAGGCATTTTACGAGGCCAGCCTTTGGGGATAAAGCATGAATCTCAGTAATTTAGAAACAACAGAGGAGCTGTTGTTACTACATTACAGTCTGGAGCATGGACAAACACTATGCATTTATGGCCATTCCCCTCCTCAAACTGCCATACGCTCGCACAAAGTCTATGATGTACACACACTGCAGAGGCACCCAAAACGCTGCAGGCTATTTTCAGACGCATATTCTCTGAGAATATCTCTAAAAACAGTCCCACACACCCGCCAGCTCTCCACCGTAATACAAAATCAAAAACACTTACACACACACACACACATACACACACACACACACTCACTACTCACAAATAATGTGTGTAAAGCCAAAATTAGAGGCAATGGAATGTGCTGCTCTAATTGTAGCCAGCTGTGTATGCCGCAGGAATACACACAAGTCCTGCTTTCAAGGATTCACCAGGAGACAGAGACTTTTAAAACATGTCCTCTTAAGGTTCTCTGCCAAACTAGACACCACTGATGGGCCATCATCAACGACATTGTGTCCTCATCAGAGACTTTTAAAACACGTCTTTGTCAGATAGATAAGGTCCTGCTAAACTAGACACCAGTGATGGGCCGTCATCAATGACATCATGAACAGTCTGCTCTTTGTTTATATGTGCACACCTGAGAGAGAGAGAGAGAGAGAGAGAGAGAGAGAGAGAGAGAGGGAGAGATAGAAAGAGAGGGCTGCTGGCGCTCCTGTTTCCTAGCTTCACTGCTTGTTTTTAATTACTATGGCCACCATGGCATATATAGTCCTGTTCAATATCTTTATAAAATTGCCACTTTTATATTGTCATACTGTTGTATAAAATTATCCTATGGGTTGTAGACATCATGATGAGAGAACGAATTTGAAACTGTAAAGCATGTATTCATATAACCTTAATCATAATCAAGTAATACACTGAAGTTATTCCTAACCATAATACTTTTATAACATTTTAAATAACAAGTTTAACTAATACTATTAACATACTGAAGCTATTCTACCAGAATTCCCCCGACGTGCGCTCTGTATCCCTATGTCTCTGTTTGCTGCCCTGTGTCTCATTTTGTTGCACTGTGTCTCCTGCTGCCTTAGCCTAGGCCTTTTGAAGAAACCAAAGTTGGCCTTGAAGCTGCAAGATAACGCGTACACAGGGTGAGCTCTACTCATAACAACCAGTAGGAGAGTGCAGGGGGGCGAACAATATTTAACCCATGCACAATGTATATGACCTGTGCTCACCCTATACGGTACACCCCTGAACTTTCCGTAAACTTAAGGTGAAAAGTTCGTACCCTTGGCAGCAATATTGCTGACTTGCGCAGATAAGAGCGAACAAAAATCCTTTCATAATGCCATCTGTGGGTTCGGGGTAGTGTTGTGTCATTAAAGGAATTTTTGCACGGAACTCTGCCGGACTTTTGCGCCTTCTTTTTGGGACAAGTTTTTGACTTCAGCACTTATAATGGTGTATTTTTGTTACGTTGTAGGCAAGATGTTTGGACTTAATTTCTGGCCCGAGTCTGAATATCTGCCACGACAATACCTGTCCAGGAACTACAGGTGAAAATAAGCAATTGTTGCTATAACCTGGCCCAAGACATATTCTCTTGTATTGTAAGATCAATGCTTATTTATGCATTGTCCCTGTGTCCCCATTGTCGTACTCAGCATTTGGCTATATTACACTGTAAGTACATCATTAAATAACATATTAGCCTAATTGTACCCATTTCCTAAACACTGGTCATGGATATCACATTACAAAAACCCTTTCATTATATGATGACGAATTATATTGGGATCATTGTTGAGAATCACTGTTTGTGTTATAAAGCCTTTATTACACCAGAAGTCTGCCATTTATCACAATGTTATAGTGATTCTGGTTGGGCCTGACATGCTAGAGTAAGGCCTGGGATCCTTGCAGTGGCCTTGCAGAAATTGTCACACTGTGTGTGTGTGTTCCTATGGAAACCCTCATACTTGTGGTGGTGGTCTATCCTGCTAGTTAGATTGTTTTAAGGCATTACATGGGTCATTCTGTATTAAATCAGACAGAATCCTGGAAAATGGTTGCTGCAACACCTCAGATTTTGCTCAAAGTTTGTCTGGCCTTGCAACGTGATTATCACAGGAGCAGGAAAGGAGGCCAAGCGAACCGGATCATGGGTGTGCGAATCTCTCTATCCACCATAATCTCCTCCATAGAGATAGCGACATGAGTTCCACTGACATGAGCTCTGCAGTCTGTGTACAGATGCTGTGGCTCTTGTTAATGACGTCAATGATGCATGTTGCCATGGATACTGTTGTAGTAATCTTTTTAACACATGCATGTTATGACCATAACTAATTTAACAGTTACACAATGATTGGATATTGAATGAAATTCATTATTGATGTCCTTCTGTCTTACAGCCCCCTGGCATAGAACACAGTGCTACTGAGGACTGGGAGGCATCTCCAGCCACTTGAGTGCAATTAGCTATTATAAACTACTATTGGCATGTGTCTGAATGTTTAATCTGCGGAATAATCTGAAGATATGTGGTCCTCTATCGAGTCCCTACACAGGGCCAGGCAGACGGAGAGAAAGGCCCAGTGGCGGGCACATCACAGGGGCATGACCGCTTGGGACAAGGGGGGCCATGGGCGTGCACATCACAGGGGCATGACCGCTTGGGACAGGGGGGCCAGCGGACCACAGCCTGCGGATATGAGTCACTCCTCTCGCCATGAGCTAGCAGCAGGCGGAGTGAAGAGTATGAGTGTGTGTCTGTGGGGGCCAGGGGTGGATTATGAACTTTCGGGCCCCTGGGCCCAGATGTATTAAGGGCCCCCCACTAAGTGTTCCTATGGAAACCCTCACATTTGTGGAGGTGGTCTATCCTGCTAGTGAGATTGTTTTAAGGCATTACATGGGTCATTCCATGTCAAATCAGACAGAACCCTGGAAAATGGCTGCTGCACCACCTCAGATTTTGCTCAAAGTTTGTCTACCTTATATTTAGGTCCCAAAACTAAGACCTGTAAAATATGTTTGTTAAATTCCAATTTTTGCATACATTTTTTCACTCTTGATTTTGTATCATTTTTACACCCTCTGAAATGGAAGCGTAGCATTAGTTCTGCCAGGAAGACTTAATGCTATGTCACTTATTCATTTGTTACTTGACCAATCTTCAGTCTGCATTAGTCTTTATAATGACATGACTTTGCACCTGTTTGCTACATGCTGTTTTCAGGTGCCGATTGTCAGGTGCCGATTGTGCTCCATATTCATGCATGTGCCACCCTCCCTCCCTAACCACCAACAGTTTGGCCTTGTCCAGCCGTATCGTTCCGGCAGGATCTGCAAGGGACTGCATACTCAGTGACCTGGACCGAGGATGGGGCCTATGCCAAAGACTATCTCATTGTTACTTATGTCTTTTGTAAATCCTTTGATGGATTAAAACATTTGTTAACTTTCATTGTACCTCCCTGATTCTTTCCGGTAGAAATACCTGATCTTGTCGTCTGCAAATATAGTACTTTATTAATGTTGAGCCAATGTTTGAGGTCTCTGCAACAAATGCATATGAAGATATTAAGGATAAAACAAGGTTTGATTGCTTTTTTGGTAATGTTCATAGGACTAACATGGCATGTGGGGTAACTAGTAGGAACATGCAAATCAACATGAGAATAGCTCAGTTTATAGTCATGTTGTGTATATAGTGGCAATGATGTACCATGTTTCATTCATTAATACATATACTTATTTGGTTACATTGTATACCAGTGCATTTTCATTCTTGTCCCTGAGGCAAAACAACGATTTTTGACTCTATTTATTTATCTATGATACAGCATTGGCACTTTGAACACTAAATGCCCATACACTGTATACTTTCACATACATTTTCAAGTGCCTACCAGCTACCCCACTTTCTTCCAAATCTAGAGCCGAACAATGCCATACAAACTTTTAATGTTTCAGTCATACTGAGAACATGTTTTTCTTCCACCCTACAAAGTTTGAGCTGCCTATGAATAATACTTTTTGTTACATTAAAGGCGCTCTAAGTGATGTTGCATGGTTTCTAAGCTAAAATATTTGGTATCACTTTATGGTAAGGGTACATGTATTATCATGAATTCATGCATGAATTAATTCATGATTTATGCATTACTTCATTCCTTTATATCTTATGAATCATTAGGAATTTACATGAGTTCATAGTCTCTCATTCATGACCTCATGCATGAACAACACATCAACTAAAACATTAGGTACGATGGGTACATCATTATGATTTATGATTTCTTAAGCATGATCATCATGATTACGTGAATTTAAGGTTAATTGCTCATGAGCTCATAATGTCTGTGGCCCCGCAACAAAGAAGATGGCTGTTGCTGGTGAACAGCAGTCTTTTGAATCGGCTTTGCCCGCGACTCTTAAAGACTTTCCTAAAAAATAAAGATGTATTCGGAGTTTTGCCGGCCGGATACGACAAAAGTTTGATCTACCAACTAGCTCCACTGGTGGGAAAACACATGGGACTCATGGGTTGTAGCGCTATCCTATTGTGTGCAGAGGGAATTTGAAAGACATTTCAAAGACAGAAGATTGAGCCCTGTCAATGGTATGTTCCCAGACCCAACATCTTGATGTGGGTCTGGCTCATCAGGCTAGATGTAGACAAGCTTGGAACAAAACCT
>NC_063203.1:25820033-25835033 GCF_017589495.1 Alosa alosa
TATAACTTTAAAATACAGATTTGATAGTAGCTCAATGTGTTCTGCACTTCCTGGCCCTACAATAGACCCAAAATACAGCAGAGGAGTTCACAAAGCCCTTCAGTCAGGGCTAGGACACTGGCACGGCTCTATTTGTGTTCGCCCTTCATACAGCAGTCAGGACACCAGTGATATACTGTGTATGCCTCAAGTGAACATTCATGTTGCATGTAGGTGGGGCTGTATTTAGGTAATCTCCATGGGAACTGCCATTCCAGCATGCCGTACCCGGCGCTAAAGCTGCGCGGTTAAACAGCCCGTCAAGATTGTCATTCAAACCACGTCCACCCCCTGTCACCTCCCGCAGGTAAGCACACAGTAATTTATGGTGACGATTCCCCATGTGATTTATAGGGGCGGTCAAGTTTGAATTATGCCTTCCAGCCAAGTCCTCTCCTCCATGCATCTGTTAGCAGAGGTGTAATAGAACCCCCGACACCACACACCTGATTTGAAGGAGACGTCACCTGCTCACTGAACAGCTTCACGTCCCAGGTGTGTCACGGGAGTCAGATGTAGAGGGAACATTCAGATACTTGTTAAATAATTATGACCGCCGCGCAGCGTCATATAGGTTTAGTCAGATTTTTTCTTTTTTTTTCTTTTACACATGTCCAAATTTCCGTCAAGGATTCCCGGGACACTGAAAGACCGGGGTACACGAAACTTGGTGGGCATGTAACCCCACATGGATAGCATGGAACCATCGTTTTTCGTTTTGATCTGTAGCCCCCCCACTGGGCTGGACCCCCCGAAAGGAGGGTAGGGCAGACACAGTTTTCTGTGAATATCTTGAGAACGTAGGGTTTAAGAGGACCATTTTTTTTTGTATGTTGATCTCAAGGGGCCATGTCAACCCATTCCATAACCACTCATTTCATGTATAGCGCCACCTAGTTAAACACAAAAAAGTAAAAATGAGGTGTTGTAATCGCAGGTATCTGTGACCTAACATAGTCAAAACTGCACGAAATTGGAAGTGTAGGATCATTATGACACCCTCTGAAGGCACGCCAAGTTTCGTGGAATTCCGTTCATGGGGGACCACACAATAAATTCATTTATGTTACTATACACCAATTGGCCTGTAGGTGGCCGGAGACAGTTTTCTGTGAATATCTCGAGAACCGTAGGGCCTAGGAAGACCACCTCTTTTTTGTATGTTGGTCTTAAGGGGCCATGTCAACCCATCCCATTACCACTTATTTCATGTATAGTGCCACCTAGTTAAAAATTAAAAAGCAAAAAATTAGGTGTTTTCATCATAATATCTCTGGCTGACATGGTCAAAACTGCACGAAATTGAAAGTGTAGGATCATTATGACACCCTCCGAATGCATGCCAAGTTTCGTGAACTTGAATATTGAATAATTTATTTTTGCTGTGCTTCAGGCTGCTAGAACCAGATCCCACATCTTCTTCAAACTAGCCTTCATAGAGCTTGTGTGATCAGCCATGCTGATAGGCTTTCATGGCCTTGGTCATCCTTTGGAAGCTCATTACTGGATAATTGAGAGGTTCAAACATAGCTTAAATGAACTCAGTCTTTTCATGCGCCCCCCAACACACACACACACACACACACAAACACAGACACATACACACACACACACAAACACACACACACACATATAGAAATACCATACACCATACATCATCTATGGCCTCTGAGTGGCTACAGTGAAATTGCATTTAGCACAGAGAATGGGACAGGGAATCGGAATATGGAACATGGAATCGGAATCCTGGAGGAGGCTGCATGGTGCTCTGAGCCAGAATTCCGCTCCCTATTTCTGAATTGGTGCTAGAAAATGGATTACCATGAAATGATTTTCATTTGGGTGTTTGTTTTCATGTCTGCGCTGGCTTGGATAATTGGCATGACAAGCGTCCCACTGCCCATTCTGATGGAGCTTTTCATGTCAAAGCCAGCACGTCTACATGCCAAAGGCTTGCTTTTAAAAGTGGCCCTCAATGAAATGAATGACACAAAAATATGAAATAATGGGGAAATTGCTCAATGGAAGACTGTGTGAGTGCATGCCTGTGTGTGCTTGCCTGTGTGTGAGTGTGTTTTTATGCATGTTTGTGTGTCTGAGTGAGCATCTATTGGCAGGGGGGTGATGAGTGATGAGACTGATGGCAATGATACAGAGAGGTGTGTGTGTGTGTGTGTGTGTGTGTGTGTGTGTGTGTGTGTGTGTGTGTTACCTCAAAAAGCCATATGCACTCTGTGTGGCATATGTTTGGTGGGCAAGACCAGGCACTTTTTTTTTTTTTTTTTTTTTTTTTTGTAAGATGGTTCAAAGGTACTCTTCTTGTGAAGGAAACACTTTAATCAGTAAAGAAGATGACAAAGGCAAAAAATACTGCAAGGAAAAGTGTGATAACAGGATCCCGAGAAAGGCTCCGTTTTCCAGAGGGGAGAGTGACTGAATATTTGAAGAAGTTCCTGGCCCCTCAAACTGACTGTCGGGGTTTGAAGAGTAACCACTCCTTACAGGCCTGGCAAACACTTTGTAGTATTTTTAAGAGGACAATTTCTCATCAGATTGAGACGACATGCTGAAATTACATGCTGAAAGAGTTGAAATAACCTTTTAAAAACAACCTGCCACCTGATGACAGACAACACACATCTCTTAAATGCAGATAATAACATCTCTTTGTCTCTTTAAAAGCAACAGACAGATCGGAACACAAGAGAGGGGCTTGAGAAGACAGCTAGATATAGAGAAAGAAGAACAAATGTGTGTGTGTGTGTGTG
Organism: Alosa alosa; assembly: GCF_017589495.1. Lineage (NCBI taxonomy): Eukaryota > Metazoa > Chordata > Actinopteri > Clupeiformes > Clupeidae > Alosa > Alosa alosa. The sequence goes on from NC_063203.1 coordinate 25,822,841, forward strand.
TGTGGGGTGTGTGTGTGTGTGTGTGTGTGTGTGTGTGTGTGTGTGTGCGTGTGTGTGTGTGTGTGTTTGTGCGTGTGTGTGTGTGTGTGTATGTGTGAGAGAGAGACAGAGAGACAGAGAGAGTTTGAAGAGAGTAGAAAACAGATAGTGCTTATGAAGCTTAAACAGTTGGAACAAGCTGCAGTCACCGGCTAGCTTGCTGATCAGTGAGTTGAGATGTCAGTGTGATGAAAGTGAGTTACTCAGGGTGTTGTATTTGAGTCAGTGGCCATCAATACCAGTGCAGGGCTGCAGAGAAGGACACAGTCTCCAGGCCGTAGCCTTCTAAAGAGCCATCAATACCAGTGCTGGGTTGTAGAGAAGGATGCAGTCTCCAGGATGTAGCCTTCTGAGGAGCCATCAGTACCAGTGCTGGGTTGCAGAGAAGGACACGGTCTCCAGGATGTAGCCTTCTGAGGAGCCATCAGTACCAGTGCTGGGTTCCAGAGAAGGACACAGTCTCCAGGATGTAGCCTTCTGAGGAGCCACCAGTACCAGTGCTGGGTTGCAGAGAAGGACACAGTCTCCAGGATGTAGCCTTCTGAAGAGTCATCATAACCAGTGCAGAGCTACAGAGAAGGACACAGTCTCCTGGATGTAGCCTTCTGAGGAACCATCAGTATCAGTGCAGAGTTACAGAGAAGGACACAGTCTCCAGGATGTAGCCTTCTGAGGAGCCATCAGTACCAGCGCTGGGTTGCAGAGAAGGACACAGTCTCCAGGATGTAGCCTTCTGAGGAGCCATCAGTACCAGCGCTGGGTTGCAGAGAAGGACACAGTCTCCAGGATGTAGCCTTCTGAGGAGCCATCAGTACCAGCGCTGGGTTGCAGAGAAGGACACAGTCTCCAGGATGTAGCCTTCTGAGGAGCCATCAGTACCAGTGCTGGTTTGCAGAGAAGGACACAGTCTCCAGGATGTAGCCTTCTGAGGAGCCATCAGTACCAGTGCAGAGTTACAGAAAAGGACACAGTCTCCAGTCGAGAACTGAGGGAGCCAGGGTTTATAAGCTACAGGCAATCGTGCATGTTTGTGATTCTTATGAGTAGAATCTGATATAGAATGTGTTTTATTTTACATTACATAATATATTTGTGTTTATATGCACATGTAGAGCTGCGTGTGTGTGTGTTTGTGCACGTGCGTGTGTGTGTGTGTGTGTGTACGTGCGTGCGCGTGTGTGTGTGCGTGCGTGTGTGCGCATGTGTGTGTGTGTGTGTGCGAGTGTGTTAAGGCAGAGCGCAGGGAGTATTAATAAGAATGGGGTGCAGGCTTATATCACTATTAATAAGAATGGGGTGCGGGCTCATATCACTATTAATAAGAATAGGGTGCGGGCTCTTATCACTATTATAAGAATGGGGTGCGGGCTCATATCACTATTATACTGTAACTCAGGAGGCAGCTGTGAGGAGGAACGGTATCTGTAAAGGATGCAGGGCTGGCATGGATTGTTAGCTTAGGATGTACAGTATCTATAACAAGCCACAGTGTTTGTTTTGTCTGGAATGACATTCCCCTTTATTCTTGCTCTGAGCATCTTGGGCAGATGTGGTGAATTCTGTCCACATCAGCTTTCAGAGAAGCTGCAAACATGTTGAGTGTCTGGTGTTTTGGTCAGTTGAGGTTTCATTCCAGGCCTGAAACACATCTGCCGAATCCTGCTTGCATCATTCATGTCTCTCCTCATGTTGTTCACTTTGGCCTTGGTTTGGAATCGATCGGATCAGATTTTGAGCAGATGCGTTCTTATCCAGCTGGTAAACTGTGGTCTCTCTCTCTCTCTCTCTCTCTCTCACACACACACACACACACACACACACACACACACACACACACACACACATCTCTGTGATAGCAAATGAGCTCCACGGTGCTGGGCAGTGAGCACAGGTCCCTCTAGAAGCCATCGGGCCCTCAGGCCACCTTCATAAAGTCTGTTTCCGACAGTGTGGCCAGAGACATTCACACCTGTGACCTGCTGGAGGTCATTCTGTAGAGCTCCAGGGGGGCTCTTACTGTTCCTCCTTGCATAAAGGAGCAGATACTGGTCTTGCTACTGGGTTAAGGACCTTCTACCACCCTGCCCTGCTGTCCTAGAGCAACTGCCTGTCTCCTGGAATCTCTTCCATGCTCTTGAGACTACGCTGGGAGACACACAGCAATCTTTCTGTCAATGGAACATATCGGTGTGCCATTCTGGAGGAGTTGGACTACCTGTGCAACCTTTGTAGGCTCCAGATACTGGCTTATGCTACCAGTAGTGACACTGACACTATCCAAATGCAACACTAGGGAAAAATCAGTCAAGAAGGATAAAGATGGAAAAATTACCAGTTGCCACCACCTGTAAAACCATTCCTGTTTTGGGGGTCGTCTCATAGTTGGCCCTCTAGTACACCTGTAGTAAATTTCGTTGACATCAAAGCAGGTGAACCTGATTCACAACCACCTCTGTTTCATAACTGGCCAGGTAAATATCCCACAAGTGTGACTGACTTGATGCTATACTCCTATGACCAAGTGTTCCCTTTATTTTTTTTGAGCAGTGTATATATATATATATATATATATATATACTGTATATATACAGTATACTATATGTATGTGTGTGTGTGTGTGTGCATGTTTGTGTGTAGGTGTGTGTGGATATGAGGAGCAAAAATGGAGGGTGTGAGGGCTATTTTCATGTGGTTATTGGTGAAATAATCATGCTCCTTGGTTAATGAGGGCTCCATTTCAAAGCAGCCTTGCTCGTTGGGTTTCCAGAGAATCGATGTCCGTGACTTGTTCTTTCTCACTGCCGAGCCGTAGAATTGATGTTGCGATAAGGGGAAACTTTACGGCATTGATTAACTGTGAGCCAGAGCCTTTCTCTTTCGTTTACATTTCTGTTATTTCTCTCGCTCTTCCTGCACTCGTCCGTCTGCTGAGTGTCAGACACTGAGAATTGCAGACTGTGAAGCGGGTCCGGCTGGGGTCCGGCTGGGACCCGGCTGGGTTCCGGCGTGGATCTGGACGTTTTGGACCAACATGGTCCCAGAACTAGCATCCATCTAGCATGGGCCTTTGGCGATAAATTGTACCAGGCATCATCACCACCACTGCAGACAGGAACACACACACACACACACACCACACGGAGACAGAGGGAGAGAGACAATGATGACCTGTCTCATTTAAAGCTAAATTTGCCATGTCCTCTAAATCACCCGACTGCCCCGTGTGTTGCTCTGGGGCAAATGAGAAGTGGCGAGAGCATGGTTTCTTTACCCCGACGCGTGGATTGACTGACTGCGGCGGATTGATGAGAAGTCACTCGCCCACATCCGAGGCATTACAGTAATAAGAACATTTCTCACAGCCCCTCGGCCAATCAGAGGGCAATCGAGCCTCACCTTGCCTATTACGCAGCTCACCTGTTATCTTAAGGCCGCATGGTGCCTGGCCATTTACGAGCCACTAAATGCACGAGGGCTACACTGCAGTCCAGTTCAACCTTCGAGTAACATGATGTATACAGGAAATTGAAAACAGGAACCACAGTAGATGTCAAGTAGCATGGGGCCCCACTCATTTAACAAGAACGTTATGCATTTGTAAAGGCCTTCATGGAATTACGATGAGAAACACAAACAAATCAAAAGATGATAATATGTGGTATTGACACACCTTCACAGGTTACACTGCAGGTGAGTCAGACTTTCATTAGAGTGTTACAGTGTCTCATTAGAGAGGAATTTGAAAGTCTGACAGTATGGCAAACAAATTCTCTTCAAGCTGGACGTTGCAGGGGAATGCTGAAGGTTAGAGAGTAGGTTGTTGTACAGTACGCTTTGCTGATTTTAAGTAGCCTCCCACTCTCCAGTTAATTACTACTCTCCAGGAGGCACAACATGCAGGTCTAAGGTGAGGCGTACTGAACCTCAGTGATGACATTGTCTTCTAAAACAAACTTTTTTTTTTTAAATCTGAAGCAACCAATTATTTGCAGAGCAAGTAGAATGGGGAGTTAGATCAACACTACACATTGGTCCACCGAGGGAGAAAATGGGTGATGTTATGTGGATAATTACAGCTAGTAATTGTGTGTGTGTGTGTGTGTGTGTGTGTGTGTGTGTGTGTGTGTGTGTGTGTGCGTGCGTGCGTGCTCTCTCTCTCTCTCTCTCTCTCTCTCTCTCTGTTTTTTGTGTGTACTGTATGCACTGTATGTCAGTCAGCCTGACAGCCCATCTTATTATCCTTTCCCTATCTACTTCTGCGTGGGCTTTCAATAAATAACATGTCTATTGCAGATCACATTCACAAACTCTCTCTACATTCAGAATTATTCTGTAATCGTGTGTGTGTGGGTGTGTGTGTGTGTGTGTGTGTGTCTGTGTGTCTGTGTGTGTGAGTGTCTGTGTGTGTGTGTGTGTGTGTGTGTGTGTGTGTGTGTGTGTGTGTGTGTGTGTGTGTGTGAGTGTATGTGAGATGAGAGAGAGCTAGAGAAGAGAGAGAGTCAGTCTGAGCTTTCGTTCATTTATACTAATGGCATACTTGCATCATGCACACGTGTGTATGTGTGTGTGTGTGTACATTTCATACACACGTGTGTATGCGTGTGTGTGTGTGTACATTTCATGCACATGCTTGCGCCTGCAGTTCTCTTATTGGCTCCCCATCCATGGCTGCTTGCACCAGTACGACATTCTTAGCTTAATCCCTCAGGCGTTTACAGTCATTACTGTCATTTAACGCTGCAAAAGGAATACCATGAGTCATGTAAATCCCCTGTTAGTCCTCAGGGAACAGCAATTGGACCATGCGCTGGCGAAACAACATTTGTTATGTGTGACTACCTTCAGATGAAATAATGTGTTTGAGTCATTATCTGCCTAGCTACTAGCGAGGTGGCCTAATGATGTGCTTGGGATATCATATCATATCATATGCATCGGTCTGGAAGCACTACACCTTCATCCAGAAGGTTCTTTAGGTGATGTTTGTTGCAGTGGCTGTAATTATAGTTCAGATGACCGCATGCTGGAGTGGAGCTGTCGTGGCTTTTAGTGAGATAAGTCTGGTTCGCAAGACAAGGAAGCACAAGCGCTCCGTCCACTGAAATGTTAAATAAGTACCCTGTTGCATGTCCTGTAGCTTATATGCAAGGACTTGTAACCGGAGGGTTGCCGGTTCGAACCCTGACTAGTAGGCACGGCTGAAGTGACCTTGAGCAAGGCACCTAACCCCTCACTGCTCCCCGAGCGCCGCTGTAGCAGGCAGCTCACTGCTCCGGGATTAGTGTGTGCTTCACCTCACTGTGTGTTCACTGTGTGCTGAGTGTGTTTCACTAATTCACGGATTGGGATAAATGCAGAGACCAAATTTCCCTCACGGGATCAAAAGAGTATATATACTTATACTTACTTATAAAGGCCTAGACAGAGTGTGTGGTCTTGCCTTCAACTTACACCTGCATTAAGTCAAACCCTGATGTGCTGTACATATACTGTATAGGACATGTTGATAGTCTGACAAAAGATTAAAATAAACCTTAATCTCAAGATCTAATACAATGTATAGAGTGGGGAGGTGTGATCATACACTTTCATGTCCTAAAAGTACTGTAGAGACAGCAGCAGTCCAGAACAGACAAAAGTTTGCACCTGTTCCTTTTTTTTTCTTTTTTTCAATTTAGGCACATTACAGAGAGCACTACAGATTACCCTGATGGCACAAAGGGCCATTGGGATCATCCCTAATCCAATTCAACTCTGCCTCTCCATCCACCCTGTAATCCTTACCCCTGCCACTCTTTCTCTCTCTCTCTCTCTCTCTCTCTCCTCTCTCCTCTCTATCTCTCTCTCTCTCACTGTTGCTCTCTTTCTCTGTATGTCAGTATCCCTTTCTCAACCTCTCTCTCTCTCTCTCTCTCTCTCTCTCTCTCTCCTTCCCAGGCCTCAGTAAGCCCATGTCTGGCAGGAGGAGCGAGAGAGAGAGACCATTCAATCCTCCCGGGATCCCACAAGGTCAAAATAGGTGCCTACTGCCATCAGAGCAGTAAAGCCTCTTTCTGACTCTCCTCCGACATCACTGGCCTCTCTGAAGCTTTAAGTTTGGCCCTGGACCATATCTCTCTCTCTCTCTCTCTCTCTCTCTGTGAGCCGTGAAGGTGGAAATTCTTTCTAGGCCAGAGGAGTTTGGAGTTTTATTGGTAGATATGGGCAGATAAGTCTCACTGGTGAAAAAGAATAGAAAAAGGCAAAAGAAAGACGAAAAGAATTACTAACGACAGACGCATAGCGACCGTGAGATGAGAGATAATGAGTTGTCTCTAATAACCATATCAGCTGTGGGCAAAGTTGATGTAAATACTGATAGTTGTGTGGGTGCCAGGAAAATGGATTCTGAGTATTATTTTAAACACACACACTAAAAGTGTGTGATCGCACACACTTACAGATATAGAAATACTGCATGTGCAGTTTTACAAAAATAAATAGCACACTGAATGCAGGAAGGGTTTGAAACCTCATTTTGTAATAAAGTAGAAAACTTTGCATGAACTCCAGCTTGTCCTTGTGAAAAGTAGAAGGTCCCCCATCCACCCCAGCCCTGACTAACATGTGCCGGTCCTTCATGGGGCACACTGTGTTCCAGAAATCCCCCATAAATCCAAAGGGCGTATGAATCTTTGAGCTTGAGAGGAACTCAAATTGCTGCCTTGATCCTTCCCCAACAGTGGTGTTAAACGGTGACTCACAGTGAGAAGCCAGTGGCCTCAGTTAAACCTCACGCTTTAACACCCGCCTCCATTACTGCAGGGCTCCACAGCACTGGAGTCAGCTTCAGGACTTCAGCACCACGGACAGCGACAACTAATCTACTGCAGCAATGCCACTGTGTGAACACTTCAGGGAATTCAGCTTTTCTTTCACTCTCTCTCTCTCTCTCTCTCTCTCTCTCATGCTTTCTCTGTCTGTATTTCCTTGTGTCTGTCTGCATGTCTGTCTGTCCCTTTAGGCCTCACATCCAAACGTGCCCTTTGCATCTCTCACAAACACACGCTTGCTTTTTCCCCCCTCACATGTTTCTGTCAATCTGTCTGTGTCTAACTCACACTTGCCCTCACTCACATTCATCCACTCACACATATACACACACACACACACACACACACACTCACAGGCACATACACACACACACACACACGCACACACACGCACACACGCACACACACACACACACACACACACACACACACACACACACACACACACACACACACGCTCACAGGTGCAGACTTTGACAAGTCAAAATGAGAAACCTTTCCACAGCATTGCCACCCTCACTCCACAGATTGCACTCCCCCTGCACTCGTGATGGAGGCTTTGTTACGTGTGCTTGCTCCTGGAGGGAGGAATATGGGGATGGGAGACAACAAGAGAAATGGAGGAATTGCTGCTGATTTGCTGTCAAGATGAGCACTATCAGGCCAGAAATGACAGATCATGTTTGTTTCTGTGTGTGTGTGTTGTGTGTGTGTGTGCGTACATGCGTGTGTGTGTGTGTCAGAGAGAGAGAGAGAGAGAAAGAGAGAGCGAGAGAGAGAGAGAGAGAAAGAGAGAGAGAGAGAAAGCATGTGAGAGAGGCATACAGGTATGGTGTGTGTGTGTGTGTGTGTGACCGCTGCTGTTAACTGTCACAAGAGTGTGTCAAATGTGTGATGCTGCTATGACAGCTGATAAGAATGATGTCACACTGACCTCTCTGACACAACTGACATCCCAATCACCTGTCATGTCAATACAGGACAGCCTCATCATTAGGCAGCAACTAACTCGTGATGAGGAAGACAGTAGCCTGAACATTTTTAACAAAAAACAATTATTTGTATGTATTTGACATATTTAGCATATAAAGGCATAGCACAGAACTGAACCTACCTTGAGGTTAGAGATACATCTTAAAGGTGCTCTAAGCGATGCTGGGTAACGTCACTTCTGTTGACTTTCAAACAAAACAGAGAGCTAGCTCGCTACTTCCTCCCCCTCCCTCCCATGCTGCTCCCGTGCAATTAAAACTCTCCTGAACGCGTATCTCTTCTGTGATTTGCTGGAACAAATACGTTTGCCCAGGTTGTTTTTGTTGCCATTTTTGGAGCCTGGGCTGTCCACAGAGATTGCATTTTTTACAGTGTATTCAGGACACAGACAGCTAGTGGTTGGTTAGGTGATGTTAGTGACATAAAATGTTTTAGCCTAAAAAAATGCGTGGCATCGCTTAGAGCACCTTTAATACTAGACCTTTTTTCTGACTGGCAGGAAAAACTTGTTATATTTGCTTAGTTTTTGTCAGAGGTGTCAGAAAGGAAAAGCAATGTATTGATACAGCCTGAGCACTTAGCACAGGTGATTTCACTAACTAGCTCATCTACCTGGTGTGCGTTTTCCAAAAGCATGGTTGCTAACTAAGTTAGCAACTTTGTTGGTTGCAACGCAATTTCCCATTGCCAACCAACTAAGTTGCTAACAGGTGAGCAACTATGCTTTTGGGAAACACACCCCAGACTGATGAGCTGTGAACTTAGCCCATTTCATATCTACTACTTCTACTTATATTTCTGTTTCTATCTCTATTTCTACTTGTCGGCTGTCAGGTGCCAACAAACAGATCAAATAACAATGCAGCACTTTTACAAAAGATCTTTTGGCAATGTTTGCTGAGAAGACATAAACAGTTTCAAGTCTCTTAGAAACTCTTCTACTGCACAAACTACAGGAAGAACAGGAAGACGCTTCTCCACCTCACCAAGGAATCATTAACCAAAGTGCAATGAAGCCGGACACCCAGAAATTGTGGAATGGGTGAAATTAAAATAAGCTAATTTAATAAATTGTTGGAACGTACGTGTAGAAGGACTTTTCCCTGTCTGTGTTGCTGTTGTTGTGCCTTCAGGCCTGACGCATCATCTGAATGGATGGAAGCTTGTATTATTCAGCGGTCCAGAGTCACAAGTGCCTCTCTGTATCACTCCATGTGTGAGCGGCAGAGCCGGACAGTAACGTAGTACATTTACTTGAGTACAGTACTTGAGTACAATTTTGAGGGATCTGTACTTTACTCAAGTACATTTGAGAGGCAAATGTTGTACTCTTTACTCCACTACATTTCTATCCATAACCGTGAGTACCCGTTACTACTTCTAAAAAAAAAGGAAAAAAGAAAAATCTCGGAAACCCTCAATTTGTTGTTTCCCTCTCAAACGTGATTGGATTGTGCAGGCGCCACTGATTGGGACAGCCTATCAGCAATCACCTTCAGATTTCCGCCAAAGTCAACTCCATGGTCAGATTTAGATACGAGACAAAACCATGGACGAAATAATGGATGAAGACGCAGCAGGTCCATCCTGGGAATGTGCCAACCTGTGGCCCCACCTCGCCAGACTATTTCAATTTTCGGAACAAGTTAATGATAGTTTTTGCTTCAAGTGTTTCAATTACAAAATAGTATTTTGTATTTGAAATATTTAAATTTTAAATACATGTATTAGAAATACTGCCCATCCCTGGCAACATTGTAAAAAGATGAAAATGACTTGATTTTACTTCCAATTCATTTTACATTCACCAAGGTATTAACATTAACATTTTTCATAACTCCATGTAGGACATTTCTGTACATAAATGTAAGCACTGTGGCAGTAGTAATGCAATATTTAGAAAATGTAGGCTTGTACTCTTGATACTCAAGTACTTTTAAAAACAAGTACTTCAGTACTTTTACTTAAGTAGACATCTGACTGTTGTACTTTTACTTGTACTTGAGTAAAATTTAGCAAAGGGTATCTGTACTTTTACTCAAGTAATGAAGCTGTGTACTCTGTCCGCCTCTGGTGAGCGGACAGGCAGAGGGTCCTCCCCAGCAGCAGCAGCAACGCTCTCAGTGACCGGGCAGTTTGACTGTACAGGACTAAAACTGTAGTGGCAGACATCTGCTTCACTTACTGGAGAGAGAGAGAGAGAGAGAGAGAGAGAGGGAGAGATAGAGATGAAAGGGATGGAATTCAGTGGCTAGATAGCAGTCAGTTTCAGCACAGACACTAAAACAGCTGCTTGTAAGCTTCATGGTACTAGTCTCCCCACCTGGGAAGCTCTCCCGAGTCATGTCTGATGCAGCCGACAGAATGCCTGCTTAATTGAGCCCCTCATAGAATCAATAAACTGCTGAGTCATCCTACAGTCCTCTCACAGAGTTGGCCATCTAATTCAGATGCACCAGAAGTGTGTGTGTGTGTGTGTGTGTGGGGTACATTAACTCGCCATGCTCCCACTCATCTGTCAGACGATGCAAAATCACTTGGCCCAGATATTCAGCTGTGGTCTGACAGACATACAAGTGTCCATGGCGATGGTGAGCGTGCCGGCCCTTCGGTTAACGTCCACTTCACCTCCTGCTAACCGTTTTTAGCATAGTGTTGACATGAGGGAAATATGGTGCAACGCAGCACCCCGACCCCCACTCCCTCTCTCTATCTCTCTTTATCCTCTTCCTCTCTCATATTCTTTGTTGCTCCATCACTTTCTTTTTCTCTCATTTTCACTGTCTCATTGTCTCCCACACACACTCTCTCTCTGTTTATCTCTCAATCTCGTTCCCTCTCTTTCCGTGTTGTTACCTAGAGACCAAAGAATGGATCATTCAGGATCTCTGCCCGTCTTTGCTGGTCTCTTTGGCAAACTGTGCTTAGGAACCCAAAGTACAAATACACAAAGAAAAGTCTTTGTAATTGTAGGTTATTTGAGCTATGTAAAAGCAAAGTCCTTTTAGGCAAGTCCCTCCACTCGGCGGCCATATTGCAATGCTTTTTGGGCACTCATCGGGCATCTTATTCGGCAGAAATGCGCATGCGCAAGGCTTCACGACACCAATCTTGCTCCAGCGGCGAGTTCACAACACATGATTGGCACAATGTCTTCACAACACACCATATGATTGGCTCAATGTATTCACATCACACCACATGATTGGCTCAATGTATTCACATGTCGACGTTTTGCAGAGAAAGGGGTGGGATATGTGTAGACAATGGCGTTACAAACTAGCCCCATGCATTTCTATGGAGGATTTTTTGAGTGCTGTGTCTCCTCATTAGAAAGTCTCTGGTAAAAGCCATCCACTCAAACCCAATGCATCATCTATGTGTAGCTAGCTGACAGACTCTACAACATCCTGGGAACTGGGAGTGTTTGAAAGTGGAGTCATGTTCCCTCTAGTCAGCACTTTGACATCCAGACTCTCTCTCTCTCTCTCTCTCTCTGCCTCACACACACATATGCACACAATCTCTCCATCAGGTGTCCTCTACATGTCTTTCATATTATCTCACTCAACCCCCCCCCCCCACACACACACACACTAACCTACACACACACACACTCACCTACACACAAATACACACAGACACACTTGCTTTCACTATCTCTTCTCTCCCATACCTTATTTCATTTAAAGAAGGGCAAGTCTTCCCCGACAGGAACAGGACTAGAGTCCTGTACTCCTCCTCTTATGTTTCCTCTGATATGACTCTCAGACCACATCCCAACGAGAGAAAGGAGGAGATTACTGAACCATATCTCTGAGCTGCATAATTACTCATCATCTGCTACTGTAACATTTTCTTTATCGCCTGCTCCGTGACACTACCCTTAAAATATGCCCAGCCCCTCATCCCTATCATACTGACAGTTTCAATTTCAGTGGATTTAAAAGGTTGATTTGAATGGAAAGAGTTGGAAAGGGCAAATGTAGTTTCATATACCCTCCAGTGTCTTCATCGTTTCAGTTTCTTCATTGCCGTGTGTTTTCATGATTCATCTCAGCCAGGTTTGGTTTTATTTCTTGTTTTCGACATATTGAGTCTTATTACTTGGAGCCTATTTTGAATTGAAAGTCGTTGTATAGTCTGTCTGCCATCTTTGGCAGAATTCACATCACGTACTGTTTTTTTTTATTATTTTTTTTATCATTTCAATGCTAAGACACACACACACACACACACACGCTCTCTCTCTCTCTCCTCCCAATTCAAAACGCTTCACCCGAACACAATGTTATGCTTTGTTGTACACGTTATGCGCCACTTCAACACCTGCATTTATAACTACTTCT
>NC_063203.1:25840033-25847533 GCF_017589495.1 Alosa alosa
ACCTCAGAGTTAAATAAGAGGATACACATCCTTCTCTTCTCTGTGTACGCAATAACCCAATCTGACAACGTTAGCCTAGCTTAGCATAATTCACTGGAAGTGGTTTAGACCAGTTAGCCCAGGGGTCCCCAACCTTTTATGTACCATGGACCGGTTTGATTCCCATTTTTTTTTCACGGACCGGTGAGGGGGGGGGTGGGGGTGGTCGGGGGTTCCATGTTCCATATGTGTTGTGCATGCATTACTTAAAAATAACTAGCTCCAGTTATGTATAAACAGTGAAGGTAACAAACTCTTAAAAATGTGAAAAATGTGAACTTGAAGAAGTGAAAATTTAACAATATGAACTATGAAAATTGAACAATTTGAAGCTACATCTATAATGTGTGAACATGCTTAACAAAATATGGTAACAAAACATGGGAACTAAACGTACATTACGAATACAGTGGGAGCCCTGTGCTTGTTTCCCTGCAACAAGAAGGTTCCATCTGGGGGTGATGGAAGACAGTGGCACCCTCAGTGTGTTTGAAATGTCCAGTCGATTGCACAATTTGGTCTTAGTTGCAGTCATTGCCGAAAAAACCTGGCCTCGTGATCGACACGTGGTGGGAAATGGTAGCAACGTTTTCAGCGCTTTTCGCCTATCTCGGGATATTCTGCTTTGGGTTTCATCCAAAAACCCGCCAGAGAGGTTTCCTCATAGCCTACACACTCTTGAGACCACCGTCATTTGCAATTTCGATCTTCCTCCTGCGCTGACAAGTTCGGACTATTCGGGATATTGACAAATGGGTTGCGGACCCACTCATTGGTGGATCTTTGGAGGATGGGAAGTAACGCTCAAACTCATTTGAAAGCGCAACAAGGTGATCGCGCACCAGCTGCGAGAGTAAGGGCCCTGCCTCAGTCTCTCCCAAAACCCCCACTATTGTTTGGAACATATCAAATACACCCCGATCCACTCATCGTCCCCACAAATCAAGCTTGGCTTTAAATGCAGCGACATTATCTGCCAGTTTAAAGACACTCCCCTGGAGTGACAGGTTGAGGTCATTAAGCAACCCGAATATGTCACACAGGTAAGCGAGTTTTGACACCCAGTCCTCATCACTAAAATATGCAGCTAACGGTGACTTTTTTTCTGTAAGAAATCTCTGCAGCCGCTCTCGCAACTCAAACACTCTGGCCAGTGACCTGCAACCAACCAACTTGGATAGCGTACCACGGTGACCCATTTACCCTCTCTGACAACAACTGTTCCTCAATATCCTCTGATATATCATCAATTCGCCTATGGACAGTGCTTGCAGAAAGCGGTACCTGAGCTATTTTTTTAGCTGCAGCCTCCCCAAGGAGTTCATTGCACATGTCTTTAGCAGCAGGCAGAATGAACTCTTCCTGAATAGTAAAGGGCTTCTTAGATTTAGCAATCCGACTAGCCACTATGAGGCTTTTAAGCGCAGCCACGTTCACCGATGTGGTTGCTTTACGCTTTCAGTTTTTTCGTCCTTCTTGCTCGCGTTTCTTACGCTCAAAGAACTCAAGGGGTTTGTAGGATGCTTGGACTCTAGATGTCGAATTAGCTTTGATGGTTTCATTTCTTCGTTTGACAACTCATCGCCAAATACCACACATAAAGGACTTGGTGCATGCGAAGTCACCAGTCTCTGCTAAAACCATATTTTAAATATGACTCGGCCATATTTCGTATTGAATGACCACTTTTTTTTCTTTGAGGTATCTGGCTCACCATCGCCAGTGGGTATTATTGCGAATGTGACATTATTGTAATTAAATTGAGTTTATTTAGTTTGCATGCATTTTTTAAAAAACTCATGTCGTAGGCTACGGCCCGGTTAGGAATGTACCCGGTCGCGGCCCGGTGGTTGGGGACCGCTGAGTTAGTCTATAGCTAGCCTATACCTAAAAGGGATCTATTGGCTAACTGGTCTAACCCACTTCCAGTGAAAAGCTGGTGTGTTTCATTAGCATGAGCACAGTTAGATAAGTCCAGTAAGTCCGTGGAGAGGACTGAGAGGGGTCAGGGGATCCAGAGTCACAGGTTCATGACCACTCTGGAGGAATACACCACCTCCATACTAGACCTCTACAGCAAGCCTTCTGTGGCCTCTCACGGAGCCATTCACACATATATGGACATGCATACGTACACACAGACACAGACACACACACACCCAAGCCTCCTCCACATACAAAGGTAAACATGAAACGCACACACACACACACACACACACACACACACACACACACAACCATTCAGACATTTTCTAATCTCTCAAAATGCTGATAAACAGCACAAAAAATCATACAAATGAGATTTCTCTCTCCCTCTCTCTCTCTCTCTCCCAGCGCAGTATCTGAGCATCTCTTTGTGTGGTGTTTTCTTGCTGTAAGTTGAGCCGGTGCTGGATCTCTCTGACTCAGCGTTTCAGACCAGCGAGGCCGCCCTCATGCTGGGGCTGGACTACAGGCCACAGAGCAGCTGACTGATGCATGCCAGAGCTGGCTCCAGTCTGGCCCAGATGTGGCATTCACCCAGCTCAAAAAACAGTGCCAACTCTGCTGAACAAACAGATATGACCCAGGTCTGGTTCTGAGTTGGCACTGAAGTGGCACCTGCCCTGCCTAAAACAATGCCAATTCTACTGACCAATATACGTTGCCAGAGTCTGGAGTTGGCATGGATGAGATATTTGCCTAGCTCAAAACAGTGCAAATCCGGCTTACCAACAGATATAGCCCGGGTGAGGTGCGGAATTGGCCGGCCCAAAACAAGTCTGGCAGAATAGACAGGATCGTTGCAGAGAGTGTAACCATGCTAGGCAATGCACTGTGTCCTCCTGCTTGCCTTACCACTTAGCTGGGGCATTTGGTGCGGTGTGGTCAGACTGAATAAAGTGTTTGTTAATGCCCCAGAGAGCTGGGTTTGAGGCCGAGGGATGAAGGGGGGGTGGGGGGGCCCAGGCAGACACAGAGCTGGCTGTCGAGGAGGGAGGGAGTTGTGGGGTGGGGCCGGGCGGGAGGCCTGGGAAAGAAAACGAGACAAGGAAGGAGACGGAGCCTCACATCTAAAAGAGCTCCCCAATTATCTCCATCTCCGCCGTGTGATCAGTGGGGAGGACGTCTGTTTGATGGTGGGGATATAAATAGTCTTTCTCTCTCTCTCTCTCTCTTCTCTCTTTGGCCGTGTGGTGTGAAACCTGGGAACGTCTCGGTGAGACGGATGAGCTCCACTCAGTCACGCCGCGTGCGTACTCGCCTATCTGAGGGCATGCGTGAGACGCCGCCGCCACACTGTGTGTTTGTTTCTCTTTCGCCGCTCAAATGACTGATTCCTTGTGCTGACTAACCGTAAAATAGATAAACAAGATAGCTAAAAAAAAATAAAAAGAGAATAAAAAAAACCTGTAGATCCGCTCGCTCGGGGTATAAATGGCTTGATGATTTGGTGCGTTGTCGGGGAATAATGACTCGTGTTTATCCTTGAGTGAGTGGCGAGGTGCGCTCCACCGTGCACAAACAACGCTGCCCTCTTATCTGCGCCTATGAGCTCACTTCCAGAGCTAAACACAGTGACTTTACACGCATGGCTTCTTGTGCAGAAACCCAAAAGGTACACAGAGGGACACACACACACACACACACACACACACACACACACAGGAGTATTCATTCATTAAATAGTCATGATGTGGTTCAGGGTAACATGCTGAAAGCCCCAGGAGAACCCAAGGAACGGAGCTAGTGGTGCAGTATCTGCCTGGCATGCAATGCCTCTGAGTAGGACTGCTTTGCCTTATCACGGCTGCGAGTGCCTCCCTCTGCTAGGAGTGATTTGCATTTGCAGTCAAACCAGAGGGGAGGTTTTTAAATAGCTGATCGGCTAATTGAACCATGTAGTTATCAAAGTCTGCGATAATGGTCCTTCACTTTATGTGATGGAATTGTGCTTGTCATATGCAGGACACAGTTTGATTAAGTATTTAGATAGCAGAGCGCTCCTGCTCAAACACCATTTGTTCATTCCGAATCGGGCCTGGGACTGTTATCGAGGCAACTGCCGCCTGGGTTGGCTTTCAATTCAACTCAGTTAAGTTTCACTTACACAGGCCCAGGGACAATTGAAATAGTCTCAAGGCTCTTTACAGAGCACAGAACCTGAACCCCCTGGGACAAGCATTAAGGCGACAGTGGCAAAGAAAAAGCTCCTTTGCAATAATGGGAAAACTTCGAGCAGAACCTCTGCTCTTAAAGGGGAGAGCTATCTGCTTGGGGATGGTCAGGTAGAGAGACAGGGACAGAAGCAGAGAGGGGATTAGGGAGGGGCAGGGCAGGGCGGGGCGGGGGGGGGTGAAGCAGGGAGAGATGAGGAGCAGAGAGAACCAGGAGTGTTGGATGCAGTATTCTCCTTATGTAATACCCATGATGCATTTTTGCATGACAGTATGTCAATTCTCTCAGTGATAATAATGTCCTCTGTGACACAGTAGTCCGATCCGCACTCCACGTGAGAGTTACTGTTGGATTCGTGTGTGTGTGTGTGTGTTGTGTGTGTGTGTGTGTGTGTGAGAGAGAGAGAGAGAGAGAGATCCGAACAGAAGGGTTTGTGTGCCAAGGGAAAGGACGTTGAGGAAAAAAAGTGTCTTTCCCCTGCTTTGGCTCCAAGATACATGTTCTTGCACATGCACTGAAGGGACATGTACTGCCTTTGGACATTTTCCTTTTGTTAAGGTTTCCCCAACCAATATGTGCTCTGACATGGTGCCTTAGTCCATATTTCCATTCTAAATGTATTCACTAGTCACCTAAAATAGTTTTAGCTGAATGAATCCACTGTTAGTCTAGAGCTTGCTTAAAGGAGAATTCCGGTGTGATATTGACCTAAAGTGTATTGAAACATGATACCGAGTGTGAACGTATGTCTCATAGCCCATCTCGTCTTGTCCCCTGCACTCCAAAATCTGGCGCTAGTTAGCCGATGCTACCAACAGCTATTTCAATGGTGGTGCTTCGGCATCGGGCTAGCCATGCAAATAAATCACTGTTTTACACCATTTACGAGGCTCAATGTATCTCCACACTTCATTGGTTGACTTCCGAGGGCCCTGACATTTAAAACGAGACATTGAGAACTTTGGAAAAGCACTGGTAGTTTGGTAGAACTGGATTCCAGTTTCTTCCAGTAGCAGCAACTGGAATCCATGCATTTCCACTGAATTATTTTTGGAATCTGATCCCTTATCATACCTGTTCATTCTTACTCATCGCTCGACTTATCGTGACTAAATTCAAGATGGCTGCAAACGCTAAACTTTGTGAAGATACTGTCTGTATAAATCGTCTTGTAAGTAAACTACCAGTGCTTTTTCAAAGTTCTCAATGTCTCGTTTTAAATGTCAGGGCCCTCGGAAGTCTACCAATGAAGTGTGGAGATACATTGAGCCTCTTAAATGGTGTAAAACAGTGATTTATTTGCATGGCTAGCCTGATGCCGAAGCACCACCATTGAAAAAGCTGTTGGTAGCATCGGCTAACTAGCGCCAGATTTTGGAGTGCAGGGGACAAGCCGAGATGGGCTATGAGACATACGTTCACACTCGGTATCATGTTTCAATACACTTTAGGTCAATATCACACCGGAATTCTCCTTTAAAAGGAAAAAGAAGCTTTATCATCAGAAAGGCATAACAGATAGCACTCACTCACCTCTAATCTCCTTCCCTGATCTGTGGACCCTGAACCAGATTCTCCTGAGCACAGATCGCTTGCTTAGCTTCCCACCGCAATCCATCATCAATCTGCCACACCAACCCCACCACCACCACCACCACCACCACCACCACCACCACCACCTGCTAGTCATCCACTTCCACCTGCCATAAAGCCTCATTCGCACCCAGGAGAAAATGAGCTAAGGAGGTGCTCATTCCAGTGATGGACATGTACGTTTCCATGAAAGTGGGACAATTCCGCAATTCATTTGCCAAGGGAACAGAGCTAGAAATGGGCTGTTTCGAGAAAAAAAAAAAAAAAAAAAACTAGAATAGCATTATGTGCTCATTGACTTAAAGCCCAAACGCACCGCTAATGTGAAGTTTATGTTGAAGTCAGAGCCATTTCCCAACTCGGATGTGTTTTTTTTTGCCCCCTCTGAAAGTGAACGAGGGCGCATGGGTGGGAGTATAATTCAATCACATAATGGTGAGCAGTAACTCACTGTGGAGCACCAGAGATGTCTGATTCCTGCATTATGGCTGCACCATGAAGCCCAATGGGCCGTGAGGCTTTTATTGAGCTACACGCAGGGGCCCCAGATGGAAAATTAACACTGTTGGAAGGCAAAGGAGGAGTGTGTGTGTGTGTGTGTGTGTGTGTGTGTGTTTGTGTGTGTGTGTGTGTGTGTGTGTGCACCTTTCAGTGCAAGACTCGTATATTTGGGATGTCAGTACTGCAGGGGATATGAAATGTGGGTCTTCAGTCGGTATGTGTATGTGTGTGTGTGTGTGTGTGTGTGTGTGTGTGTGTATGTGTGTGTATGAAAGGCGTTTGTCTGAGTCTGTTATAGTGTTTGGCAGATGTGTATATTTGCATAATATGCTAATGTTTGGGATAGTTCTCTTAGGTTTGATGATGTTTTAGTGAGTGGGTGTAGGTGTGTGGGTGGGGTGGGGGTCGGAAGGGTGAGTGTTTATGTGTGTGAAGACCTTCTGGTATGAGACAGAGAGGGAGAATGAAGAGGAGAGAAGATAGTTAGAGCATGTGTGTGTGTGTGTGTTGACTGACTGTATGTGTGGATGCGAGTGTGTTTATCCTTGTGTGTGAAGCCAGAGTTCTCGTCTGTGCTCTTCTCCTCTCCACTCTCCCTCATCTGAGACACATTTCCCCTGACAAGATGGATGGAGTTGGGCCTGGAGGCAGAAACAGAGCAAGGCTCAGAGGATGATGAGTCTGTTATACTACCGCAGGGTTAATGCCCACATCCTTTCCTCTTCCTCTCCATCCATCCATCCATCCATCTATCCATACACCTATCCATTCATCCCTCACTCTCTCCTTCTGGCCATTCACTCCCATCCATTTCTCCCTCTTTGCCCTTCTGCCAGAGATAGACGCCAGTTGAAAGTTTCAGGGGTAATAGTGCTTTCAGGGACAAGGCCGGTGATTACCAAATGACATATCCAAGGATGCATGCCTCACTGTCCCCATGAATTGGCCCCACATGTGCAAAAAGAGAAAGAGAGAAGAGAGAGAGAGAGAGAGAGAGAGAGAGAGAGAGAGTGAGATGGAGGAGAGTGATGGATCCTTGCCAATGATGGCGTGACAGCTCTCGACATGGCGTCGTCGGCTCGCCTCAGACTTGGCAGGCAGCACCTGGTGACTTCTGCGCTCCCTCAGGAAGTCATTAGCCTGATACCTCAACCGACAGGAGAGGTGACGAGCGCGGGCCGGGTCAGAACCGCATCGGGGCCGGATGCG
>NC_063203.1:25852533-25870033 GCF_017589495.1 Alosa alosa
AACTCTCACCCTCACTCGTCTCTCTCTCTCTCTCTATCTCTCTCTGTCTTCTGCTGACATACACACATACACAAGCAGAAGAAACAGTGATACACATGCACACTCACACACATCTTCACTTACACATATTTTCACTCAGTCATACACAGAGATGCACACATATATGTGCATAGTACATATAGGTCCTCCCTCACAAACGCACACACACACACACACACACACACACACATCTGTCACAAACATTCATATGTTCATTCTCTCACACTCACTTACACACACACACATGCATGCACACACACACACACACACACACACACACACACACACACTCAAAAAAGGAGTTGAGCCGTAGAGCCCGCTCCCATCGATTAGTCTGCTCATATTTTAGGTGCAGGCCTGCGGTTTTCTCCGCGCTCCCTGCTGAGATTGGAGGCCAGCTCAAGTGATTAGATTCCTGCAAGGCCCCCTTTCCTCAGCCCGGCGCCACTCTATGCTCCACCAAACACACTCCACCAAACACACACACACACACACACACACACACACACACACGCACACACGGCAGCGAGCGCCTACCGCCACAGGGCCCAGCTGGACTCATCCAGCTTAGCAATCGCAGAAATAGCACCCTATGTGCGCCAGGCTTTAGATATCGCCCATCCGTTATATTTGCATTTTTCATCCTTTTCCCCCCTCTCCTTTTCCCAGTTATTCCGCCTCAGTGAGTTATCCCTGGATAGCCGTATGGAGCATCCGGAGGAAGGCCCTGGGAGAGGACAGGGACTGGAGGAGAAATAAACGTAAACGAGCGATAAAACGCAGTGTAAAATCCTGCATGTTGTCAAACGGGGATGTTTCAGGGTTTAATCTAGCCCTCCCTCATGTCCATGTCTTACCGTCAAAGCAGTCAATAGGATTTGAGCTTGAATCACGGGTAGTATTGAGTCTAGGCTTGCTGTGGTTTTTCAAAGGCTCTGTCAAATGCTCTCAGTAGGGTTTCTTCCATTTACTGTAACTGTGATGTTGTACAAATAGGCTATTCTGTATGGAAATTGTCCTCCAGTTGTTCACGTTTGCTATAGTTATGTTCCTGGATTCCTGGCTAATGCTTCTCCAAGGCTCAGAAACCACCTCAATGCAATCTGGCGCAATATGTTTCAGTTATTGAATTATATCCTAAAAGCTAAGCAACAACAGCTAAGCGATGACTGTGTTGTGATTCTTGTCTTTTATCTCATGTCTGAATGTTGATCCTTGACATGTTGCCCCTAATAAACATGTCCTTCTGTACCTGCAAAAAGATTGAGCCAAAGAAAGACCTGTGTGCAGAAATTCAGCATAAATATGTGTTTGTACAAAACTATTCCCATGTTTTCAAAATGGACACCAATGGCCCATTTAGGGCTGTATTTTGGGCACCAGCGCATGGCGTAAAGTTCGTTTTCCACCCGCGCAAAGTTTAATTCGGTATTTTGCACGTTTATTTTGCGCCCAGGGGTGTGGCAATTAACAACCTAGGGAGGGCCTGGCGCGTTGTCTAAAAATCGCTATTTTAAGAGCGCATGTCAACAGTCATATTGGCATGTGCACGCACCATCCTTCTATCATTCATGAACGCACACCAGCACACGTCCATGCAAAGCATTACAAATTGCACGATTACAATGGGAAACATAATTAGAATAAAGATATTACGAAATACTGTACATCTCATGATGAGTAGTTATTCACCATCATTTACAAATTGGTAATAACGGTTAAACGCGGATTAGGGGAGAGGCGAGAGACACGATGGAGCACAGCTGAAGCACGCACTGTCACGAGAGATATAAGCAACTCCTCTGCAGGATAAATGTTGTTTTATTCAATCATTTGAGCAATATTAGGGTGGGTAAGTGTTGCTTTTTCCAGCCTATGTTTTCGATGGTAACCCATTATCTGTCAATAGTGAAAGTAACTGCATATAACTGTCGTTGACTGACTCCTTGGTGAAGTTAGTTTCACTTTACCAATGAGTTCAAATAATAGACGAGTGCAAATGCGTGAAGGCTATGCTAGGTTTTGGTAAAGCATGGTTTAAGAAGGACTATTCCAAAGCAGTCTCCTTCAAATGCGCCGTTGAATGCCAAAATACCGATGCATTTATTTGACATATTAAAAGGGAATGACAGATGTCATTCTCATTGCAGGCAGCTCACTGCGCCGGGATTAGTGTGTGCTTCACCTCACTGTGTGTTCACTGTGTGCAGTGTGTTTCACTAATTCACGGATTGGGATAAATGCAGAGACCAAATTTCCCTCACGGGATCAAAAGAGTATATATACTTATACTTATACTTATACTATACTCTGGGTGCATGTCCGTGAGCCCCCATGTTAATGCCCCCAGAATGTAGTGCTGTAGCTGCCTGGCTGTCTTTGGCCCCATACACCCTGGTCTGAGTCTAGTGTTTATATGGGGACTGTGCTCCATGCGCACCCCGATACATAAAACAGCCCAATGTTTTGCTTAAAGAATGAAGTCGAAGGGTTCTTATCTCAGGAGCTTTATCACTTACTCTGAGTTAAAGGGGAAGGGGTCTATTTGGATGATAATGAGTGTACTAAATGATGTTAATTGGAGTAGTTTTGAACAATACTGCAATATGCATTTACAACAAAATAGCATATCGCATAGCCTCCAGGGCAATCTCGCTATGTTAAAGTAAATTGCTAGTCACTGGCTAGGCTCGAAAAACCACTACCATTACCTGTGGGGTGGGCCTCTGCAGATAAGCCAAAGGGTTTTCACCTTTGTGAAAGTGTTAATAAAGGATTTAAAAGGGACTTTTTGTGCAGTCACTGCATTATCTAAATTCTTCTTCCGGTCGATGCCATCTTGGAGAGAGAAAGTCTTCTAAAATGGCGTGTGGGTCTGAATGATATATTTCACTATTAGATCCACTGTGATTCAGACCCACACTCTACTCTATGTCAGAAGGTAGTGCTAATGCACCATTCATTGTTTGCCAACCGCCATAAAACAACAGGACCTTCTCCTCGCAACATGGCAAGTATCCCTCTGTTTTGAGTTTGTGTTTACCTTGCCTTACAGGCTAGTTTCCCCATACATGGATTAAGTCTAGTCTTAGACTAAAACCTTTTCTTTCTCAATGGAGCTTGTATGGGAAATTGGCCCCTAAATGTTTAACAGTGCACTAAGCCACTGTGCTTCATCATCCCTCCTGTTTGGGAGCGTATAGTGTCAAGTCAGTCTAGTGAGTCATTTGGTTCCATCCTCACCTGTTGTGGGGCAAGTGTGTGTGTGTGCTGAATCATCGGCTGCACAGTGGTCTGCACACATACTGTACCTGTCCTCTATGACTAATCTGCTGAGTCATTGCACCTCATGCGCACCTGTTTTGAAGGTAGCCTATGTTGAGTCATGGCGCTCCTTAAGGCTCTGGTACGGTCCTGCATCACATTTGCGCGTGTCCAAGACGTGCGTCATTTTTGCAGTGGACGTGAAGCATACTCCAACTTCTGCTGTCCTGAATGCACGTTAAATCTGGTTAGCTAAAAGGTTAGCGCCTGCGCACTACGGATTAACTGTGATACTCTGTCCCTGGGGGCGGTACGTCGAGCCTGAAAGTAGGACACACCATAGATGGTAAAGTAACCGTTAAAGATAATGTTAAAGAATGTAGGCTATCTGTGGATTGTGGCTTTACATCGGTCGAATTCCATGTCGGGTGTTTCACTTTATCTCGCATAGCCAGGCGTTTTCGAGGACCTATGTTGAGTACAGGCGCTCTGTCTATCATCGTCGTTATGGTAACCAAACAAGCCTTCTTCTATCTAGGTTTGTTTCTAGGTTTTAAGTGTTGTTCTTCTATGTGGTCCACCTACTGGAGGGGAGTGTTTACAGCAGTTCCGTTTCACACATGCGCAGTGGACGCGTCACTTTGACGCGCGGTCAGGGGTGGAGCTAATGGTTCACTATAGGGGCTGCGTAATTTATCCCTTTAGTGGGGCCCCCATACCGTCGGTGTTTATCCCAACATCATATTTTTATTTAGTCCACTTCATATTGTGCTTATTAGAGGCTGAGGCATTTTGTTTATGTCCTGATGACCTAGCCTACCGTTTAGTCTGTGCATCGGGCCAGCTTAGGCCTGTGACAATGCGAACTGTAGTTCTGCGAACTGTGTGGCTCACGGCAGCTTCAGACGCACTGTGCAATACCAGCAACCCAACGAGAGGAACTGCCCCCCTGCTCCTCCGCTAATGCGCTACGTCTGAAATTTCTACCACTTAAAGACACGATGCTTACCGTAAAAAATGACGCACTCGTCACGCTGACCAGTGGCAAGAGATTTTAGACGCTGGAGCCGCACTACAGGCTTTAGTCCTGCTGTCTTAGTCCTGCTGTCTCTCTCTCTCTGGGATTATTCTTCCACTCATATCTGTAGCTGGGTCTTCACTCTTCACTGGTCGCCATATTTCCTCTATTCCTGGAGTTTGTTTCTTGTTGTTTTCACAAAGCAACTCAAGCCATGTTTGATTTCTCCCCCCTATTAACTGTTTTTATTGACACAAATTATATTCTCTGTGAATTGACTGGAATTGCTGCCTTGCAGGGGGTTTGCATGTAACAATAACTCAGCAATCAATGTGTCTATTCCAAACTTGTGTTTCCTGTTGTTCCTCAAGCTTTTCAGCAGACCTATGCTAAACAGCCCCAGGAAATTGTGCTTCATTTAGATATGATTAATACGCATTGCCAGACAATGACTAGGTGATTAAAGCCATTCTTTCTGAATTAGGCCCTTATTTAGCACTGATTGGATTGCTGCCACATATTGCAAGCTTTTCAAATGTCTTTTTTCTACTGCTCCATCTAGCCTGTTGTCTTCCCAAACATGCAACTGCCCTTCAAACACTGAATCTGCATTAGAACATGTTTGTTTATTGTTTCCATAACAAGGTAAATAAGGCATTGAGTTTGATTACGGAGACACGGGTACTGGTAGTGTTTTCACTTTATTACTCTACACTTTTTCTCTCAGCCTTCTCTCTTGAAGGTCATATTATTAGTGATTTTCTCTCTCTCTCTCTCTCTTTCTCTCTCTTTCTCTGTCTCTCTCTCTCTTTCTCTCAATTAAATTCAAGAAAGCTTTATTGACATGAACATTACATCAATATTGCCAAAGTTCAATTACTGTACGTACAGACACACAGAAGGACAAATATGTTGGGAATTGGGAAATTTAGTAGGACATTGAAATAAAGTAAAATGACAATTCTGATAATAATAACGGACAACATAAAAGGGGTTTGGCATTGTGTGATTTTTGTTTTGTTAGTAGTTGTAGCCTCACTGGATGTCCCTCATGTTATAGCAGGCTGCTACAAATCTCTCTCTCTCTCTCTCTGTCTGTCTGTCTCTCTCTCTTTCTTTCTCTCTCTCTCTCTCTCTCTCTCTTTCTCCCTCTCTCTCTGGGCTCTCTTTCCTGCTCTCTCTCTCTCCCTCCTCTTTCTCTCTCCCTCTCTCTCTCCGTCTCTCTCTCTCTCCCCCTTTCTCTCTCTCTCTCGCTCTCTCTCTCCCTCTCTCTTTCTCTTTCTCTCTCTCTCGCTCTCGCTCTCTCTCTCTCCCTCTCTCTTTCTCTCTCCCTCTCTCTCTCTCTCTCGCTCTCTCTCTCTCCCTCTCTCTTTCTCTCTCTCTCTCGCTCTCTCTCTCCCTCTCTCTTTCTCTCTCTTTCACTCTCCCTCTCTCTTTCTCTCTCTCTTTCTCTCTCTCTATCATTGCTCTAGTTTTCTTCAAAGTGCTGCATGTCAGAGCTGTCTGTTCTCCCACTCCTCTAAGAACCTGATAGCTCATCAATGTCTTCTTGCTTAAGCCGTGATGTTGGTGTGAGTGCAGTGCGGTGAGGTGAGGTGCGGTGCAAATACCCATGCTCAGTATTCACACAAGCTAACAAGAGAGCAGCGACGTGGCAGGACTGCAATATCGCTAGTGAGATTACATTCACCCCTCGCTTTGTATGGCAGGGATAACTTTCAGCACATCCAGACTGATACAAGAGGTATTTAAAGGGCAACACTCTTCATGGTCTTCTATCTACCGTGAGACCTAACAGAGGATGGGGAGGTACTGCAGTAACCTCTGTGTTCCCCTGTAATCCTCACAATTTTCACCTGGGTCCCTCCGTTTGAATTCCAATATCCTCTCCCTCGCACTCACCAGGCTGAGGATAGCAGATGCTCTCGATACCAGGTCTGATTGGCTGCCAGTGGAGTGTAAAAATCTACATCCAATCAAGTGCAAGATACGACATGATGCTAAGCTTCCTCTCCTCTGCCCCAAATGTAGCGGGCGGGTTAGAAACGGACCTGGCCCGCATGCAGAACAGAACCGGGCCAATCCACACTCACTTCGGGGTCAGATCTGAGAAACCCAGAATCATCCGGCCCGGGAATCATCCGAGAAATGTGTCGAAAAGGATCGTTTATATCTCCCACGGAATTCCTCCCACGTGCCTCAGTAAATCATACGTGAGACACTTAGGCCACAGCCCATTGAAAGTGCTCCTTTATGGCAATCAGATATGGCAGAGCCTCGTCTGATAAGATGCGAGGTCATTACTTCAGATGTATTTCGTGCCTGGAAGAATATATTTCTCAAAGCCCGCAGACACTTCCTTTTTAAAGCAAGCTGTGAGAAATCACAGTCGTTCGGTTCACCCCCAAAAAAAATGAAATATAAGAAATGAAATAAGAGACATGACATTTGGAATAAGAGGAATTTTGGGAGATGTCCTAGAGAAAAGAGATAGAAGAGCTGACTTTTACTGTGGCAGAGTTCCGGAGGGAAAAAGTGCTAAATAAAAAATAAATCGACAGCACTTTGCTCTCTGGCACTCTGACACCATGATATGCCCAACACGCGCACTGCGCTAGGCCGGTGTGTTCGCTCTCCGTGCCATGTGGCGGACCATTAATGTGTTTCCTGTGTCAGGGGCACTCTGTCGGAGACCCAGATTGAGCTGCAGGAGAAGAGGAGTGGAGCGGGAGGAGAAGAGAGAGGAATAGGGGAGTGAACATGGAGAGAAGGGTAGAAGATGGATAGCACAAGCTTTTGGACCTCTTTTCACTCCCATGTTCTTCGTTTACGCTGGAAAAGGGTCATGTTGTCCATTAGACTTCAGTAGTGGGCTTGTGATATACGCATGCTAAGGCAATATGTTGCTGCGGTCAGTCTTTCTCTTTTTTATTATCGCAAAGTCAGTGGGAAGACCTGTTTTGAAACAAACATAGCCACCACACTTTTCAAAAGAACAAAACAAAGCAAAACAAAAAAAGTAAATCAAAGAATTTGCAAACCAAAAGTCTACAGGCAGCTGTGTTCAAGCACAGACATGTTAACCTTTGGGAGAGCGTTGTATGGAACTTGCAATATAATATTCAAAGCGACTTGATGTGCTAATTTCTCTTCTTCTTCCCTCTCTGCACACTCCCCTTGCTGTTTGTAAATGCTAATGAATTCAGGCTTTGGGAGTATCACCATCTCTATTGTTTATTGCTGGGGGAGAGGAGGAAAAGGCGGCTGAAGCTGAGATGCATTCACAAGTCGCCAATGATCTCAGCAGCACAACGGCATTTTTTTGTATTGTATGCACCATGAAACGATAACGAATGAAACAGATGACCACAGGCTCATATCAGAGTCGTTTGATTCGCATGACACTATTTACTAGCCGCCGTAGGTCAGCTGCCTGGCAGCATTTCGCTGATAGCCCTCCAGTTGGCCGCTTTGATGTACAGTCTCCCATATCACTTCTGTACCCCAAACCTCACCGCTGGTCAGACGAGTCGGAGCTGATGAAAGTGTGCGTCGATAATGAATGCTAGATAATGCCACATTCAATCGTATCAAACATGCATTCCATGCAGCCTTAACCTATGGGACCCTTTCATGTCTGCATGGATATGCCATTACTTATACAGTATTATCTGCAGCTGATGATAACATGCATAGTCACACAGTCACATAGTGATATGCACTACTGCAGTAAGTAGTGAAACAGAAGGTGTCCTTTCTGTCTTTTGTTGTTATCCATTCTGCAGTGTTGATTAGTGTATGAATATACACTAATGTTACGTTATGTTTTGTTATGTGTTTAGTGTGACTGATAGCTCAGAATGGAGACAAGTCGTGATGGAGGAGGGTGGGGTGGGATTTGGTCGGTGGTAATGGGGTAGGATTGGAGGAGACTTCATCTCCGTCATGCTGACAAGAGGCTACAGATCAAAGCCTTTTAGAAGTCCTTTTAACATCCGGAGAATTTAACATTCTCGTGCCAAACCAAAGGAAGCAATCCCTGTCATAAAATGTGATGTCAAATGCTGTAGCTTTCGATTTCTCTGACTTCAGCAAGAGGGATGGTGTGCCGCCTTCTCCCCTTCCATCTGGTGTCAAATGCATGAATCAATGTTGCAGCCATTGCTTCTAGGTGATGTTATTCACAGCCATTGTCTCCAAGTATATTACCATGTCATTTCAAATGTCCTTCAGCCATCTAATGCACGTCTCTTTTTCAATGCTATTCCATCGATTTGATTTACAGTTAAAGCCCCCAAAAGTTCTTAAGTTTTACTTTGAGTTGTGCAAGTGTTACTAACACTTGGAGGAAATGATATAGAAGACCCAGATGAGCCATACCAGAGGTCTGCCTGAGGACGCGTACTGGTCCTTGGCCTGCATAACATCAGTTTGCGTCCAGACTGCAACTGAAACATGATGATTGTGTTCCTAAGGCCAAGCACACAGTTAAATATCACCCAGGCGGTCATAACTCAGGGCTTACGAGGTTCGGGCACTGCAATCCAAACACATGCTTATTACCGCCGGGCACCAGGCCCAGTAATGGCTTTTTCTCTCCTGACAAAAGAGTGCAGAGGCCTGCAAGGGACCGTGGCCTGATTGAGGTCAGCATTTGAGTGGGGCCTCTCTTGGTTACCTTTGTCAAAGGCGACAGCACATTACCTCGGAGATGAAGAGCTCGATTGTGCTGCTTCAGAGCTACACGCTGCTCTCACAGTCGACTCTTCCGAACCTGCAGGGGGCACCTGCAGAGGACAGTGGGAAGGGAGGGGGTGGATATGAGGGAGTTATAAAAGAGACAGCACTTGAGATATGGACGGGTAGTTTTTTTATTGGAGGACTTTGTTTAAAAGTGTGTTTGTTATCATTGTTAAAAGCAAAAATGACTAAAAAACTCGGCTGGGTCCCTTGTCAAAGTCTCCAAAGGGAGTCTTTGCACTTGATGTAACCCATTAAAAAAAAAGCTGTTTTGTCCTTGGATACTTTTTTTTTTAACTAAAATAATTACTAACAGTCACAAAACAGTTTATAAAGCCAATCTTAATAGATCCAAAAGTGAGTTGTTTCAGTGCCATCTCTGACTGAAGGGTGGCAGCATCTGCGCCCCAGTCGAAGGTGAACTTACAGTCATAAGACAAGAGCAAACATACGGCTGTGGAGGACCCAGGAGGATGAGCCGGGAGGAACATTGGTCCATGATAAGTCTTCATGAGCGCTGAGTTTATTTTATGTGCGATAAAATATAATGGCCAGTGGAGACGTGCGGGGGCTTGGTTAATGGGGCCTGGGCTGATGACCTTCACATGCACCTGCTGCTTATGGGATAGAGACAGAGACCGAGAGAGAGAGGAAGACCAAGAGAGAGACCAAGAGAGAGGCAAGGAGGAAGACAGGAGAGAGGGAGAGAAAGGATAAAGTTTAAGAGAGATAGAGGGTAAGCTAAGAGAGAGAGAGGATGCAGGAAGATGGGGGCAAAGAGTAAAATACAGAGACATATAGACAGAGGAATGATAAACAGACACAGAAAACATAGAGAGAGAGAGAGAAAAGATCTATATATATATATATATATAGATAGAGAGCGAGATAGAGACAGAAAAGATATATATATATATATATATAGAGAGAGAGAGAGATAGAGAGAGAGAGAGAATATCTATATAGATAGATAGATAGAGAGAGAGATAGAGACAGAAAAGATATATATATATATATATATATATAGAGAGAGAGAGAGAGAGAGAGAAGATATATATATATATATAGATAGAGAGAGAGATAGAGACAGAAAAGATATATATATATATATATATATATATATATAGAGAGAGAGAGAGAGACAGAAAAAGAGGTATGGAGAGATATGAAATAGGAGAGAGGAAGAGAAGGATACAGAGAAACCCTGGTAGAGGAAAAGAAAGACGGACAGTATAGGACAGAGAGAGAAGAGATGGGAAAAAAGAACAGGAGAGTCAGAAGAGGAAATGGTGAAACAGAAGCAAGAGGGGCTACTTGAAATGGATTACTGTCCTGATCCGCTTAGTGATCTGGGAGCTTGTATGTAAAGTTATGATCTATTGACCACTATAATCATCCATTCCAGTCTGCCACAGCTTCCTTTTGCCAGCCAACGCTGCTTAATGACGACCCTGAGTAGCTGGATTGGCTTGCGCCCAGAGCACAATAAGGGACAGAGGAGCCGGTCGGCCTTAAGAGCACAACGCACAGCATACACATGCACAACTTGTAATTGACTTTTCAGGGAGGGCCTTTGTTCAGAGTCAGCCCTGCCAGCGGCAGTGCTACTAGGCAGAGCTGTCATTAGGGCACATTGCTATTAGCCAGAGATATGTATGAATAGGTGAGGTATTTTTAATAGATGGGAGGAGACATAATAGCACATGTGCAGGGCTAGTGCAAGACTTCATCATCCAGAAAGCACTTGACTGTTGGGAATAGATCCAGCCTTGCAATAAACCAAACCAAGGGCCTACGCACAGAAAGGTTGCGCAAAACAGGGGTATATGATAAATGTGCGTATATGCATCTTTCCTCGCAAATGTCTGGATTTGTAGACAAATTCTATGCGGAAAAAAGTTGCACATACTGTATCTATGCGTCACAGTGCAGAGGGTTAGGGCTGCCTGTTCATACGAGGAGAAAACAAAGAGAAAGCAGAATAAACCAGAATGAATCAGCGATGATTTATCAAATCTGTAGCCGATCTTCACCTCTCTCACCCCACTCCAGAGAGAAAAGCATGGGGCTTTTTAAGACTCGGCTTGCACACATTACACTAATACATTTACTTCTATACAGAAGACAGGCTGTAAACTATTCTATATCCACATAAATGCATTATGCATGGATGAGAGCATGTTTATCCTTTCCTCTGCTGCTTGGAAATGGCGGGTCTGATACCATCTGCCCTCATAAGATTTTTTTTTTTTCCCCAGCATGCCTCTGTGATGTTCTATACATACACCGCAGGAATAGGCCATTCTCCTGGAGGCTCCTATCTCAGCCAGTCAGTCACGTTGGAGGATTTGGCTTAGGGATTTGTAATTTATTATTTCTGTATAATTACCCAGTAGAGCCCGCAGAAGAGGCTCCCATGACAGCCACATCCCGATTTCTAATTTCCTTCACTGTCATATATTCCATTTTGTCTGGTAATACATCCTTCATATTTTACGAGGGGCTCCTTGTGTGGGGGATGTTCGGTGGTGGTGGTGGGGGGTGAGGGTGCTGGGGCCCCTTGCGCTAGTCGGCCTCTGATAGGTGCTGACAATTACACCACACTGCAGCACTTTCGCTGCCATTACTAGCAGGGAAGTGTGCCTGTTATTGGCAAAGTGCATCATCTCCGACGTATCCTGTCCCGGCAGTGCAGAGGCTGGGATGGAGGTGGAGGTCGGGGAGCACACTCACAGCGATCGCCTTCATTCTCTGGTGCCAGGCGGCCGATTCGCCTGGAATTAGGAACCATTAGGGTTGAGCCGCGGTTGCAGAGGGGAAGATTAAAAGGCCGTGCGCACGTGGCAAATTGCTGTGATTCAACTGAAGGGTGGGGAAGCGGCAGTGTCGGCAGGGCCCAAAGGTGCATGACGAGCTGGCCAAATTGTTATCAGACACAAATATTTGTGTGGAGAAATCATAGCTGATGACTGCCAAAGCCCAGGCCGGGAGATGATCTATTTGCCCATAATGAAAGGTAATAAGACAACACTTGGCACTGGGTGAAGAGCAAGGGAGAGAAACACTGCAAGATATTGTTCCAGCCCATTGCTGCCAAGGCCACCACGGCCTCGTCTTGTAGAGAAACCCTGAAGCTGTCTGAACAAAGACTAAACTGCATGAATAAATTGGCTTTATGAATAATGTGCCAAACGTTACCTTGGGTTTTGGAACTCAGTTGCATAATATATAGCATAACAGACAGTGTGGAGCATGCATGCATAGATAAATAGATGTATGCACGCCTAATATGCTCTTGTGCTGACGATGTACCTTACCTACTGAAAGTAAAGCTCTGCCAAACAAACATCCCTAGAGCATATCTTCCTTTCAATGAAAAGATGTAATTTAGCATGAATGTCATTTCACTGTACTCATCCTTATCATTAAATCAAAGCTATTATTAGATCAAGTCTATAATGCACAAGTGAAAGAAGAAAAAAAAATGATGCAGGCAATGACTTGCTTTGGATCCTGGAAGTCACGTATTCGTGGAGTATGGGCATAAGCTTCATTAGCGCTTGACTCAGCGTCCGTCCTGGGTGCCTGCGGCCAGCCTCGCCACGGTCCCCCTATTTGGCACTTCGCAGCACAGGTCAGCTGTGATTGAGTCACTCCGCGGAAGTAGCCTGGCGCCTCCCGCAATAACAATGCTCGCCGCATCTCATCCTTTCACTAATAGGCAAGTGCAAGCAACATTTCAGAGGCTATTTGACATGTGACCTTGCCTCTGGGTCTGCGTGATTTCATTAGATATCTGTGAGGAAAAATGTGCCACGGGAGGGGGGGGGGGGCTGTAGCACCAATAGCCCTCGTAAATGCCAATTAATGGCACCATTCATTATCTGCTAAGCAAACTGATGGCCCAAGCCCAGCACATAATAAGTACTTAAAAACCTCAGCTCCGCACTAATCATTTGAATCACTTGATTTGGATTTTCCTTCTGCTCGCTTTACCTTCAGGCATGTAGATATTGTCCCACATTTTAGCGTCAGAGGAGAGGTTGGCGGAGTTTTTGCGAGCGATTCATCATTCTGCTCCCCGGTCACCATATGGATGTATTACTTATTTATCTCGGGTTCACATACCTCTTCCACCCGGTCCTGGCCTGCGAATTTGTCACTGTCATTTTTTTCCCATTTTATTTTTGTGATTCTCTCTCTCTCTCTCTCTCTTTTGGAGATCCTCTTTCGTGGACACTGGTGCTGTCTGTGGCATCCAGGGAGGCTGGGTTACAAATGGCTTCTCCCACACAAGCCGAGACAAAGGCACTTGGTGACAATGTCCCCCTCCAGATTTATCGTACGTTTGTATTTGCATCTCATATTCAACATGACAGAGTAATATGTCACTGACAGGAAGGGTTTAGACAAGCTTTTACACGCTCACGTGTCACACACCATTCCAGTTATACGGAGACAAAAACACATGTGTGTATTAAGTCAGCTATCCTGTAAATGTCATTTTCGAAGTAGCTGGCCTTCGTGTTCATTTAATGAGAGAGTTGTGTAATGTGAAACTGTACCACTACCCTAACAAATCACTACTGGCCCTAGCAAATGATCTATTGATAAGAGGGGTGGCCTCCCACGAAACACTGTAATCAGGAGTAACACTGTAGCATTGGTGATACCAGTTGACCTTGTCAGTTTTCAAGGTCAGAAGTATGCCCTCTAAATTGTCAGATTGTGCTGTTGTTTTTGTTGCTAATAATCAAACATTGCAATCCAACCAAGCATGATGAGGGTGTGAGAGTGTGTGTCACTCTGTCTAATTGCAGTGGGAGGAGATAAAGCTGTGTGTAGGACTGCTTGTATGTTTGCTTAATGGTCGGCCTCTTCGTTAGAGGCTTGAGTCAGTAACATTTAGAGCCTCTTGACTGTAATCAGTTTAAATTAGCCTCCACATAACTTCAAACAGCGAAGCCTGGAGGAGACGGTTTGTGTTTATGAAGGCGTTAACAGTGTCAACAGTGTACAACTGGCCTGCCACTGGCGCTTGAATGCGGGACCTTGGCTATGCTAGTGGGGCATGCTAACTGCTAGGTCAACAAACAGGTTTAGGGCTATTAAGCGCTAAGTTGTTGGCCTGCTGGTGGTACAACAGTATATTCAGTTCTTGCTTGATTAAATTCTGCATCCCACACAGCATGTTATCCGTATGACCTTCGGGTGTTGTGCTGTGTGCCTGGTCATTCAGTAGCTTCCAATTACATGCATGTGAAATGAACAGAAGGTATGTTTTGAAATAAATACAGACATATATATGAGGAGGAGACAAATAGGCAGGTTAGGGTATGTCCTGGTTGCTTTTTTTTTTTTTTTTTTTTAAAGGTCATCTGCACCCAGACCTCTGCTCATCAAGTTCTAAATCATTCAGGACCTCTGAAAATGCCTGGGATGCTTCCCCTATTCCCCCCGACTAAAAATAACAAGCATTGTCTCCTGGAAGAAGAGATGCACGCAGGGAAGAGAAGTCGCAATCAGGCTTATTAATCTTTCATTTGTGTGCAGTGCGCAGAGGGCAGAGACCGCGGAAATCCTAGCCGGCCCCGTCAACCCAAAGAAACTTCGACGCAGAGCAGCAGACACTTCTTCTGTGCAGGTGGGGCCTTTTCCTGTGTGCACTGCACTGCACTGCGCTCGCGGCCATGACCCAGACGAATGTCATTTCACAGCAAAGTGCTTCGTCGTCTCTGTTGTTAGAATACCTCCAAACAAAGTATTGATCGTTTTTCCTCGTTACACTACAAGATTTGTTTTACCTGCCGAGTTGATAATGGCGTGGCTAAATTTAGTCGCCGAGGGGAAGATGCTCGAGAGTGTGAGAGCGCCTTCGCAGGTGATGCTGTGTTGCTTTTTGTAATTGCGTTTCGGGGTGCCCTGGCACACGGAATGCATGGAATTGCCCAAGACTGAACGTCGATATGTTGATGAATTGCCTTAATATCAAGATTGACTTGCACTTGGCTCCCTCTTCATTTTAATAACCAACCAAGATGGTGTCTTAAGTGTTCCGTGACATATGAGTCCATGAGAACAAGGACACAGGGATTGTGCTTGTTTATTTATTTACTTGTTTTTTCCCCTTGCTTGTCAACATCTTGGTGAGGGGAAATGGCAGGGTGTCTGGTTCTCAGATAATTTTTGCTCCAGCACAACACTCGCTCGCTATTGATCGCCTTCATTATGTGAGGATGGTAATGTTCGTTGACTCACTCACAATGTGAAATAAATCATCATTATGACTCAGAATAGCACTTGCATTAGACGGTCGCAAAACACCAGCGATGACGTGCAGGATTCTGGTATAAAAAGAAGAGAAGGGTGAAGCGATTTACAGTAAGATGTCACGTCATTGCAGGACAGTGATAGATAATGCAAAGATGGATGTTTTGTTACATTCTGATGTATAGATTTTATTCTTCCACTCCAGACTGACAACAGAAGTCACTGCCACTCGCACCATTTGTGTAACGACAAGATATGAGCTCAGTTAACTGCCCTCGTTAGAAATCCAGCAAGCCCTAATCCTAACCTTCTTTCTCAAAAAAAAAACATCTTGAATTCCACACTGCCAGAGAATTAGCTATGATAAAATTAAAAATGGAGCTTTGGTAGGCTTTGATCTTTCGTCTCAAGTTAGACACTGCTGCGAAATCGGGGTGGAAACCGTTGATGTGTTCTCGTAATGCCCTTTGAAGAGAAAGAGAGCTATTTGTAAACCAAACCCCTATGGTATTAAGGTTGGCATTTTCTGCTCTGTGTCGCTGTGTGTTGGGAAATGACAGGGGAAGCAGATTACACGTGCAAGTGCAAAGGGGAGGGCAATCCAGGAATACATTATTTCACTCCTTCTCAAGATCACCTCTCAAAGTACTGAAGCTGTCCTCCATTTACAACCAGCTGGAGTCATAGAGTAAAGCTGCAACATGCTACTTAACAGGGTTGTGCACAATTCAAATTGCAATTCTGCTTCCTGTTTTCTACCTCAATTGAAATGCAAGTGAAATTCAAGAATTGAATTGGAATTTAAGAGCCAGTTTCAATTAAATTCTGGAATTTTGCACAAGCCTGCTACTTACAAAAGCATTTCTGGGCTGAGTAAGGGATCTAATGATCAGGTGTCAATAGCCATTCTCCAGTAGACACTATCAGGATTAACGATTTGGCTCTGACCTCAGGTCAGTTGGCAAGGATGAAGTGTTCTCTAATGAAGAGATTAAGCTTGCTCTGTCTTTTTGGCTAATCAGACATGGCTATCTGAGTGTGAGTGACAAAGATATTTGTGTGTGTGTGTGTGTGTGTGTGTGGGTGTGTGTGTGTGTGTGAGAGAGAGAGAGAGAGAGATAGACTGGAATAATTTTCAGAACAATTAAATGATGCTGTCAAGCTTATTGATTATTGTATGTTCTATACTTATATATTGAATGAGGGGAATGTTTCATAGCAGGCCATTTTTACCTCATCCTTTTTGGATGCGTTTTGTTTGTCTGTAAACAAGATTTCGCAAAAACTACAGGCCTGACTTCCATTAACATTGGTGAGAATAATTTTGGAGCAGATTTGAATCACTGGCCGCATCCATAGATTATGTTGCACACCACAACAACCCATGCCATTTGGCCTTGTCAGTGTTCTGCACGCTCTGAGTGCCCTTGGTATGAATTGTCTCATGCTCAGCCCTGATGAAATGTTAACCAACAGACCGAATTACCCAACAGTCATCAGTTATTTAAACACATATGCTCTCAACGTTTTTCATGTGACGTATTCTAGGTTCTATAGCTTTGTTTACATCCACCCAGAGCCATATAGAGTGGTGAAGTCCCGCCCCTTCTACTTCCGGTCCATGGGACCTATCTTTCAAAAAATTATGAACGGGAGTTAATGGAGAGATAACAATTATTTTTTGGTCCAGTTTGAATTGTGCCACAAATGTCACATATGATGTGTGTGAATTTAAAAGATAATTTTTCACGTCAAGAAAGTACTGTTGTCCGATAGACTTCAAAAGTTATGTTGGTTTTGTGCGAATTCACTCAGTGGACTACATCTCTCGTCTCGAACGATGTACGTCACCAACGTAATGAAACGATAAGAGCTGTTATGCTAGTTAACGGTTGCAT
The DNA here is from genome assembly GCF_017589495.1 of Alosa alosa. Classification (NCBI taxonomy): domain Eukaryota; kingdom Metazoa; phylum Chordata; class Actinopteri; order Clupeiformes; family Clupeidae; genus Alosa; species Alosa alosa. Next base: position 25,869,763 of record NC_063203.1, read on the forward strand.
CTTGCTGCCTGCTATGTCACTTAACAGTATGTAATGCACAGTCTATGGACGAATACAACTTACCTGATGTGTTTAATCCTCTGACTCATGGTATTTTCTTCGGCAAGGAAAGCCCAATTAAGACCTGTTGCTGGTATGCTGATACAATCCAGTGTGGCTGTGAATGAGCTAACGTCACTAGCGCGACTGATGGGTTTGTAGTCGTTGGAATTACGATCTTTCACAATGTTGTAATTCAATAGTTACGAAACAAACTGCAAATGTCTTTACA
>NC_063203.1:25875033-25892533 GCF_017589495.1 Alosa alosa
CAGGCCCATGCGGAGCCGTCAGTATGCGAGCGCATGAGAGATGAAGAGTCGCCACGGCTACGATAGGAGCGACATGGAGGCGGTGTTCTGGCACGCTTATGTCGCCGGCGACACGGAGGGACTGGAGAAGATTAGCATAATAGGAGAGATGTGCCGTGGCCATCTTTGTTCTGATGGATATCCGTCTGTGGGATCCGCCAGCATTAGCTGGAAAACAGGAGTCGGCCTGTGAGATGCCATCCCTCATCGCCAGGAGCTTACAAGGTGTGGTGGATGGAGTTTGATGTGCTTTACACACACACACACACACACACACACACACACACACACACAAACACACACACACACAAACACACACACACACACACACACACAGACACACTCACACACACACACACACAGAGCCTCTTCAACCAGCCTTTCCTCATGGGTCCTGATTTTAAACACACGTCATGGATATTCACTCGTGCTGTGTAAAGTCATCCAGTCAGAAAGCCCAGCATGCTCTTCTTTGTTTTTGTGGGTTGGCCTGATGGTGTGTGTGATGCCTTGTTTGCAGCTTGCTGTCTAAAACTGAAAATAAATAAATAAATAAAAACAGGCAATGGGGCTGTGATTTCTTCAGGAGAGCCTGACAGATAAACAGCTTCTACCACTCAGCGGATGGCAGTGGTAAACGTATGGGTCATCAGTCACTGGGATGCCAGTGGGAGAAATGCCTCTTAGTGCACAACAAACTGCACCTAGATCTTCTCCTAAAGTGACGGGTGTCAGAGAAAGACGATAAAACACCTCTTTTCTAAAAACACATCTTTAAAAAAAATCATCCTCTTCAATTGGATGTTAGGCGTTGCATGCTGTCTCTGGCACAGTGAGATGTAATAACTATTTACGGCCTGATCATTTCCCAGAGTTCAGCAGGTATCAGTTCAGTGTTAATGTGTAATGAGGTTGATGATGGTTAATGTTCAGTTGTAATTAATATCTCTGTGATTATGGCTGACTGAGACGGATAGAGTTGTGTGATGCAAGCGAACACTCCCCTAGTGTTAGTCACGGCAGCCGGCGTCTCCGGTGCTCAGTGACGTGGATGTGCGTGTTAACTTCAAATGTAGTTAAGGGAGAGCTGCCGCCCAGGTGCTCCCTCACGTTGCGGCCGGTAACGAATCAGGGTAATCCCCTGCCAAGGTTTCCCCTGACTGTACTGAGGCTAATCTGCTAGAGGGGGGAGTAGCTTTCCCTTTTGCCTTCAGCAGGAGTGTGTGTGTGTGTGTGTGTGTGTGTGTGTGTGTGTGTGTGTCTGTGTCTGTGTCTGTGTCTGTCTGTGTCTGTGTGTGTGAGTGTGAGTTTGTGTGTGTATGTGTGTGTGTGTGTGTGTGTGTGTGTGTGTATGCTCTCATGCAGTGGCATTTGAAATCACACTGTAATCACATTAACTCCCCACACTATACCTACTGGGAGGCGCAAGCCGTCAAGAGAGTCTGATGATGCCACACACACAGATACACACAGGTATACACATGGAAACACCCACACGCACACACACACACCAAGATACAACTACATGCACACTCTCACACACACATGCGTACAACTCAAAGAGATACTGACACACACATACACATGCACAAGTCTACACATGCACACAAACAAACACACACATGCACACACCCACACTTGCGCTCATAAAGAATGCAAGAGCTTTGTGTGATAGTGCTCTGCTTTCCACAGTGTGTGAAAGGCACATGAAAGTAATTTATTTGCCAGAAGTGACAGGTGCTGTGTAACACTGAGTTGGTAAAATACTCGGCTGATTCATTCCTCCGCAGTTTGTCGGAGGCTCCTGTTGTCACCCTCCGTAACTCAAGCCAGAAGAAGACATGCACATCTAAGAGCCTAATTAGGGCACAGGATCAAACAAGGGGATAAAGTGAAGTGTGGCGAAAAACTGACATCAGCACACACACATGATATATGCAGACTTTTTGCATGCTGTGTTAGCACTGTAGAAATATGAATGAAAAAATAACTCAAAGAAAGATTAAATGTGAGCAGCCTTTCTACCTTTAAGAGAGTTACAGTAATTAATGTCTAGGGGATTCATTAAGGAGAGAGAGAGATTCCTGCTCTTAAGCAGACATCAGGGACTGTTTGTTTCCACCTCACTGAAGTTCCTTTCTTAATGTTTGCACACTGATAGAGCCATAATGTTTCAGAGCACGTGGACATATTGGCCAGCAACTCTTTGCTCATGCCGGCTTATTATACCAGTTTATGATGTCATCACTGGCCAATCAGAATTCCGTTTCCTGTTTAAGATATTCCCACAGAGAGCTGATTGAGTGAGTCGGACACATGCACACATGTTTTTAAATCAAGCTCTTATTATGAAGTCACTTCCTGTTATCATCCTCAGCATTTGGAACAAGCACTCATTCACTACGATGCACTATATGCGTGTAACCTGCGTTGTGTTGACCACGCCACTCGGCCCCTGCACACGCCCGGACTCAAACCCGCGGCTCGCAGCACCTCGGATTGGGACGCTAGTGAGGGACCTAAAAGCCCAGGCTCCTATAGCATCCCTATACTGACATGTCTCTTAAGGTGTCGGGAGGGAGGTTACCTCAACGCATATGCTGCACAGCTGCTAGCTACACAGTAGCTCTACATCATTTAGACTACACTGCTGGCTACCATTGCATATCTAGTCAGTAATCATATGGTTGCTATAGTGAAATACAGTATGTAGTCATTAATCATATGGTTGCTATAGTGCACTATGTAGTCAGTAATCATATGGTTGCTATAGTGCACTATGTAGTAGTGAATGAGTGAATGTGCTGAACACAGTGTGGATTTGTGTGCGTGTGTTTGTGTGTGTTTGTTGTTTCTGCTGGTGCTAAATAAGGTGTTTGTGTGTGTGTGTGTGTGTGTGTGTGTGTGTGTGTTTGTGTGTATGTGTGTGTGTGTGTGTGTGTGTGTGTGTGTGTGTGTGTCGCTGATGTCACTCCTAAATAAAGCTCGGTGGTGTTGCAGACACGGCATCTCACACTGACTCCCAGCTGTGTCTCTGTGCACTCTGTCTCTTGTCTCCTTGTTGAGTCTCATTGAAATGAGGCCAGAGGATCAAAGGTCCACTCACTGCTTGGCATTTTCGGGAGTTCACCTGTTGAAATGAGCTTGATTAGGTTCTCCCATTCAGTTGGAGTGCCAATTCCAGCCCTGCATATATATTGCCTGCATCCCAGGTGCACAAGCAGCGGTTGACATATAAGCTGGCTGGCGAAATCACAATAAAAACATATTGTTTTCTTTCTCCTATTGTGAGGGAATTAAACATGGCTGATACTGTAGCCTCTCTAACTGGCCCCCATTCACTTCAAAGGGGATCACCAAAAGATAAGGAAGCGACTTACTTTAACATTTGTACTGAAACATTGTTATAAAAGATCGCCCTGAATGATTGTCAGTGCGCTCTGATAATAAATATGTCTGAATATTACTGGTGACAAATGACAAATGGGATACTGTAGCTGCCATAGTAATCCATCAGGTGAGGTGATAACTGATGGTCCTATGTTACAGACACAGTCATGTCGTTGGGCGTTACTTGTCATGATGTCTCATGAGAGAGTATGGCATCTGTCACGGCATGTTTCTCAAGGTCATGAGCAAAAGTCTTTTCTTAAGCTAGTACCAGACGTAGTAGTATCAGACCTAGTATCAGACTTCCATGTGCGCCAGTGTGTCCCGTAGGGTACATTGACTTATGTGTGGCGGCGCACCACAATATCAACATTGACCATCACACAATGACTTTCCATGTTGTACTATTTAAATTGGATGTAATTCGTTCATTGCAGAGCTATGTGCACCTTTGCGCAGCCTCCCCTTGTCGCTCAACAAACCTACACTGCACGTGTAAAGAAAACATTAACAATCCTGCAATTGTTGGCATAAAAGCTGACGGGCTAAACCGCGCTTAAATCTGCATCATAACCACGCTGCGCTAATTTGTTAAAAACTGTTGCATTCTAGTTAATTCTGCAAACCTACCATCACAAATGGAATTCAGTTCTGTGGGAAACACTGTGGGCTGTGCTGCTCACACTTCTTGACAGTGATGCACGCTGCTTAACACACCTTACACCTTTCAAGATCACACACACACACACACACACACACACACACACACACACATACATGCACACACACATACACGCCCATACATACATGCACACACACACACACACACACACACACACACACACACAAACACCCACACACACACACACACACAAGTGTTATCTGTTCTAGATGGAGCCTACTGTATCTAGCACTAGCTTATACTGTATCTGGCTGTGAGCAGTTCATCTTAAGAAGCGTGCGAGATACCCATCTAGATCTAGCACATCCTCACACTCCTGCTCACCCAGACTCTCACGTGCACACACACACATACACACTCCTGCTCACCCAGACTCTCACGTGCACACACACACACACACACACACACACACACACACACACACACACACACACACTCACACACGCTCCTGCTCACCCAGACTCTCACGTGGCCCTTGTGCTTGTGCAAAAGCAGACGCACAGGGAAACGAGGGAGGGGAGAAGAGAGGAGCACGGAGGGGTAGAGGAGATGAAAAGAAAGAAACAGAGGGAGGTAAAGAGGAAAAGAGGGGATGAAGGGAGATAAACGAAACAAGAAATGAAAAAGATGAAGAGATGGAAACAAGGGAGGGAAAAAAGAGAGGAGGAAAAGAGAGAGTGAGTAAGAGTGAGAGAGGAGGACTCCCCAGTGGGAGGTCTCTTAGGGCCTGTGTGTGTGTGCTTCAGGGTCTCCCTCTCACTAAAGACCTGGGGGCCGGGGGTGAGGGGAGCGTGTGTGTGTGTGTGGGAATTACTAGAGGAGTGTGTTTGTAGCCTTGCTTTTATTTGTGGCAACTGCCTCACAGTTAGAAATTAAATTCTTGAATATTTTTAATATTTCAGCCTGAGAGGAAACCCTCTTGACTCACATACTCTCTCTCTCTCTCTCTCTCTCTCTCTCAGACACACACACACACACACACACACACACACACACACACACACACACACACACACACAACTAACCACTTATCCCAACCTCCCAACCCCTCTGGTCCTGATAGCCACGTGCCCCAGATCCGTCCACGAGTGCAAAGGGACGAGTAGCGCCTCCTGTTTGCAAACAGGAGCGAATGCAGAGATGCAGGCTGGAGACGGCCCCACTGGTCTCCTCCTCCTCCTCCTCCTCCTCCTCCTCCTCTGTGCACCCTCCATCCTGTGCACCTCAGCACTGGAGCGCGCTGACCTTAACCACAAGCCACTAAACACGTTTGGACAGACTCAGGAGAGCCCGAGTAAATCACCCCTGAGATGTTGTCCAAACATCGCCGAACGAGACCCGAGTGTGCATCTGCGGACGACCCCGGGCCAGTTCGGGCCAGCGATATTATCGCCGCTGAAGTGGCCTGCAGAAACAACCTCATCGGTGGCAGTGTTAGGACACTGGCACAGACAAGCACTGGGTGTGTGGTAGCCACAAGCCCTGCAGGCATGTTAGTCAGGCTGAACACTGTTCTAAAAGTGGATGGAGTATAAACACTAGGATGAGTTAGTTAGGATACTGCAAATCACACCCAGTGGTGATGTGTGTGTGTTGTGTGTGTGTGTGTGTGTGTGTGTGTGTGTGTGAGAGAGAGAGAGAGAAAAGAGAGAGAGAAAGAGAGAGAGAGAGAGAGAGAGAGAGACAGAGATGCTGTGTATGTGTGTTTGGGTATATGTGTTACATAAAGTGAGGGATAGAAAACGTGTGTGTGTATGTGTGTGTGTGTGTGTGCGCATGCAACAACACCAGACAATGCATACTGCAACAAAAAAAAAGAAAAAAAGTAAACCTAAACCCAATCAATGGCGCAAGCTATTTTCACTCCGGCTCCACACTCATACAAGCTGACTTCACAACAGGAGCTCTCTACTTTGCCACACAAAGGACAATGACATGCACAGTAGCTGCACATACACACTGTGTGTGTGTGTGTGTGTGTGTGTGTGTGTCTGTGTGTGTCTGTGTGTGTGTGTGTGTGTGTGTGTGTGAATGCAGCAACACTTGGAAAGACACAATAGAATATTTTAGCAAGACTACACACCCCTCCTGTCCCCAGAGCCTTTCCACAAGAACCTAGTGATGTTTCTATGTGGGTTGCTATTGTGACGTGCGAGTGTTTATTACTGTAGTAGCGTGATCTTTTTTAACTTTGACAAAGACCTAATTTTTATGGCTGTTGTTCCGTGGCAGAGACCCCCACGGAACCGCTGTGGCGCCTCTGCTGTGGGCCGTCGCTGAGGGTTTGGGCTTTTGATGTGTTGCATTCAAACACTCAGACATTTATTCCTCCTCATTGCTCTCGCTTGTGATTTCCCTCGCTCCCTCCCTCCATCCCTCCCTCCATCCATCCCTCGCTCCCTAGCCACCTCCAGCCCACTCATCACACATTTATTCCTCTCTCCTTATCCCTCTCTCTCTCTCTCTCTCTCTCTCCCCCTCCCTCCAGTCTCTCTGTGATTCTTATTTCACTTCCCTTATCCACCTCTATCTCTCTCACCATCCTCCCTCCTATTATCCTCTCTCTATCCTTCCTTCACCCCATTTCATTCCTCCCACTCTCTCTCTCTTTTTCTCTCAATCGTTCTCTCTTCCTCTTTCATTCTCTCTCTCCCTCCCTCCCTCTCTCTCTTTTCTCCCTGCCAGCCTGTTAAAAGGAGGCCATTTTAACTTCTGCCTCCTGAATCTTTTCTCTCTCTCTCTCTCTCTCTCTCTCTCTCTCTCTCTCTCTCTCTCTTTCTCTCTCTGGGCTACAGTGTGTATCTGAGGACATACTGGTCTAAAGAAAGCAGTGTTGTGTTTCTTGCCGTCTGCGCAAATAAGTCTGCGTCTCTTGCGCCTTGTGCAGCTTCTGAAATAATGATCAAAGCCTACAAATCATGAATAATTGCACAACAATTACTCCAGTGAGGTAACTACTTTAAAGAAAGAAATAGTCGCTGCATTGTTACGACTGACAAAGCTGGGGGGAAAGAAAAACTCCACACAAATGAACGGAACAGGTGGTCTTGTCTTTGGCTTTGGGCAGTCATTTCTTCAACGTACCCACACAGGCTAATAACTCTCAAGCGCTCTCATGTGGCCTATAGCTATTCAGACCGTATTCATTTTGGGAACAGACAATTAATGAATATAAGTGCACCACAATGGTTTCCATTTCTATCTGGGATTTCAGCCGGAGACATTAGAAGCTGCACAGCAGTTTCAATAGCTGGGTGAGGAGCATTACCGTGTTCGCTGGAATAAAAGCTCGCTCTTTACATTGAGAGTCTTCTCTGAAGAGATATTTTTAGTGAGCTGCTGAGGCTGTTGAAACCCTGACAATGCGGGGAAAGTGGGACCACACTCAGTGTGCCAGATCGTTTAATCCTCCAGGGCAACCTCAGGCAAACGTGCATTAGCATCTCAATGTTAGTTAGCTGAAATGCCAGCGTATGCGCTATAGGCTTTTCCCTTTGCCCACAGTCATGCAGGGTGGCGATGAGAAGATCCAACACCGTGCTGAGACAAATCCCTATTCTATGTGTGTGTGTGTGTGTGTGTGTGTGTGTGTGTGTGAGATGTCGGTGTGGATATCTCAGCAATATGTCAACCATTCAAAAAAGCCTTCAGCGTAATTCTTTCCAGTCGATTTGGCGTGGTGGAAATGAGTCACTGCGCGTTGTTCACTTGAAGAGCCTGCCGAAGACAAAAGGCACATCAGCTCCTGGAACATGACAGCCTGACAATCGTGGAACAATCTGGAACTCGGAGGACATGGCAAACAAACGCCACTGCAGATATTGCCTCTGAGGCCTCCAAAGCTCAGGATTTGGGTGTGGAAAAGAGCCACATCTTCAACAACAGAGCTGTGTGTTTACTGCAGTGTACATTCTGTTCTTACAGAACAGCCTAGGTTCCTTGCACATCCTTTAGTAGAACCTTTAGAGTTCTACCTAGAAACCTATTAGATGCACTGGCAGTCAGTGCATTACCAAAGGATCAGCGCAGACATACTTTTGTGGAATTTTTGATAATACTTTATTTTGGATAGTCTGCCTATAGGGACTTTGGAAATAGTTTGGCGAAATTCAATTTCCTTTGGTGTAATTGTTCACTGGATGTCATCTTTCTCACCGAATCTTAATGCAATCAATAATTTGTAGTCAACAGAGTCTCAACAGCTAGTTTGTTTGTAGTCTGAGCATCTTTAGATAGCCTGTAGCGCACCATGCAATGAAATTGTGATCAAACCTTTTGCCTTTTGGTCCTGAGTCCATTTGCTTAACAACATAAAGGGTAGGAATAGAAATAGTGCTTGGTAGACCCATTTTTCTTTCTTTTTTAAAAATGTAGCTGTAAGGATGTGAGGACATGAGTATTTCATCTCTAGAAGGGATGTGCGTTAGTGTCCGCTCCCTCTTTGGTCTTTGTGTTGAGGCGAGGAGGAGAGAAAATCAGGCAGAAGGGAATGTGCTTTGGCAGCTGTGGCACATCACATTTGCATGGCTTTAATATGCAGTAAAGCAATCATATCACATCACAGCTTTTTGATGATGTGCTCCGGGCCACCAAATTAGATCCAAATCACCAAGAACTTGGGTAACCTTTGAAGCCGGGCCTCCATGAAAGATAGGCAAGCCCTTGCGTAAGGATGAGAATGCTGATGGGGGGTGTATGTGTGTGTGTGTGGGTGTGTGTGTGTGTGTGTATGAGAGTGAGAGAGAGAGAGAAATAGACTGAAACAGAGAGAGAGAGAGAGAGAGAGAGAGAGAGAGAGAGAAGCAGACTGAAAAACAGAGACAGTGGGAGTGATGAAAGCAAGATGATGGAATTGAGTTTTTGGGAAGCAGCAAATCGTGCACCTATATATGGGCCACATTTTGATCTCTCCAGAAACAGGCTAAATAAATTAAATATTACTCTTTCAGTGTCACTGACAGCTTCCCCAATGCTGAATATTTTAACTAACTGAGGCCTAGAAAACAGGCCTTGAAAACTATGGATTTTGTTGAAAAAGATTGCAAGTGGTTTGGTTTCCACTTGGTGTGTGTGTGTGTGTGTGTGAGAGAGAGAGAGAAAGAGAGAGAGAGAGAGAGAGAGAGAGAGAGAGAGAGAGAGAGAGAGCGGGGAGAGTGAGTGTGTGTGCATGTATCTGTAGTGGAAGTGGCACCTTTGAAACTAAGAAGAGAAAAAAAAAACATCAATCAATATTATGTCCAATGCAGATGTACTGGAGCTGTAGTTTTCTGTACACAACAGGAACACAGTTTCCACTCCTGCGGCATGTTTCTCCTTTTGGCTCCTCGTGGCTTGTCGATGGGCCACGCCAGCTGCGCTGAATTATTGAAGAATTAGACGATGGCTGTGATCTCAGATGGAGAGAGAGAGAGACAATAAATCAGCTGCAGCGATTCTAGGCTGACCGCTAACACTTAAGGAGGAAAGTCAGTATCAATCCATGGTCATTTTGTAGCAATTGAAGGAAATCAGCTTTGACTAAATGGCAAAATGTTCTTTTTTTAATTCCCTCATTTGTATGTGTATTTATTTGCAGTATTTGTTTACTGTCATTGACCCCCCATCCACCCAATCCACAAATAAGCATAAGTCCTTCTGGGGAACATTTCCACACTAGCAGGCTGTGGTTGGCAACCTCCCTGTCCTCATTAGCAGTTGGTATTTAGCATTGCGCTAGCATGCTCTCAGCTCCTTACACAGAGCTCAGTGTAGCCCTCTCTTCATCTCGGCCAATGAATGTGAATGGGTCCTCCTTATGAACCAATGAAATAGCAAGCCCTGAATTATTTAGATCCCCCTGCCAACCCCAACGTGGGCCAATCAACATCCACAGGCAGGATTGAAAATCTGTGCTACTGTACATTTGCAACATGTGTGTGTGTGTGTGTGTGTGTGTGTGTGTGTTGATTTCTTGTTTTCTTCCTGTTTGATTCAATGATGGTATTGTACCTTACTTACACACATGTACCAGATAAGTTTGCCACATACATATTTCTCTTTTTGTCAAGGAGCCCTTGAGACCTTGCGTTAAAAATGAGAAAGGAAAAAAACACAGATGGATTATGGCTGGGCAGTGTTGAGTGGGAAAACCCAATATCCTCTTAAACACTAACATAACTTCAAGCGTATACAGTTTCCAGTGATTTAGTGATTTACCATCAGGCTGAGTCGAAACCCACATATTTTGTGCAAGTAAGGTGTCACTCGGAACACCAGGGCAAAAAAATCGATTGTTGCATCCACATTCCAAAACTGAATTACACGGTTGCCTACGACACCCCTTTGTGACAAACGATTCAGGGGCCTTGATCAGAGCCATAGACCTGCTATACCCCCGCCACACAAAGAGGCATCTGTCAAACCAAATTGAGTGTAAATATCAGCAGAGTATCTACAGGCCAGGTCGTCATTTATAATATTTCAGAATCAATTTGATTCATTCTCGCCTCCCACCCATTCTTCAAACACACTGCAGATTTGCCTGAATACCTGGAGGATCCCCTAATTGAGTTGTGTTTGAGCAATCCCAGCCAGGCCGGGGAACGTCTGCACGGAATACCAAATGCGCCTGGGAAAGAGCCCCACGGAGGAGCTTCAGGGATTGAAATTGGAATCTCTTCTGTCATTTTGTGTGTGTATGTGTTTGTGTGTGTGTTTGTGTGTGTCTTTCAGTGGACATATCAACGGAACACATTTCTTTTTGCACTATAAGTAATGGTGTGTGTGTGTGTATGTGTGTTTGTGTGTGCGTGTGTGTGTGTTCATACATCTGTATGTATTCATGTGTTTAATGGTTGTGGCTCTGTACCAGAGTGAGTGTATGTATAAAGATTCATGCATGCATGCCTCGAAGTCATTAGCGCAAATGCTGTCGCTCTGCGCCAAGGCCGCAGCAGCCTTTACATCGCCAATGAATATATTTAGCTCCTGGGGTTCAGTTGGGAGAGCCATTAGCAACTGTGTGGCGCTAATGCTAATGTTTTGTCCCGGAGCCGTAGGAGGATACTCAGGCAGGGTGGGCGTGGGCTCGCCGCTCCAAAGGCTCAAAGAAAACAAGGCCGGAGATTCTGTGTTTTTCCAAAGCGCTCTCGCAGGCTGCAGGTTTTTTGCCCGATGTTCCCAAATAAAAACAGCAGTTAGCAGCCGGTTAGCATCCAGAGACAATCTTCTCTCATCACCCAGGCCATGGCCAGCTCAATTCTGGAGTGTGCCATTTCACCGGGGGCCTTATTTTTAAGACCTTCAGTAAAACAAAAACAAAAAGAACTCACCAATTTGTGGCTGTTTTATTTGTCTTCTGACACTTGCCTTGACAGCTGTTTGCATTTACCAGCATATAATCCACTTATGCGGCCTCCCTATAAAGCTTCTTAATACTGGCCCTGAACACAGCATCTGGACCTCAGTCTGGCATAGATCCACACTGGATCATTGTATATTTTCATCATTGTCTGTGTGTGTGTGTGTGTGTGTGAGAGAGAGAGAGAGAGAGAGAGAGAGAGAGAGAGAGAGAGAGAATACATGCATGCATGCATGCATGCACAGTCACATGCATATTTTCACCATTGTGTGTGTTTCCTGGCTGGTGCTGAACCCGTGACCTTGGTGTGTTGAACCCGTGACCTTGGTGATGTTCAACCCGTGACCTTGGTGATGTTGTGGACATCTCACTCTATCAGCACATCGGCAAGCATTGGCTAGTCTGAGATCCCGCTGATCCAACACTCCAGGATATGAAACTAAGGCCTAGTCTGACTGAGTCTGACAGTGTGCTAGCTGCTTGGAGGATGCTGTTTGCATGTTTGCCTACCTTGCCCTGTGTTTGGTTCTGATATAGTTTTAGCTGCTTGGAGGATGCTGTTTGTATGTTTGCATTGGTTAGTCTGAGATCCTACTGATCTGAAACTCTAGGGGACCTTGCCCTGTGTTTGATTCTGATAGTATGCTAGCTGCCTTCAAGAGAGTTCCATTATCAGCATCATAGTTGGCCCCACAAGGCTTCCGTTTTAACATTCCATATGCTATCTTAATGCAGAGGAAGTAGATTGGGAACCAAATAGAACGTTCAAGCATTGTTTTTGTTTTTATTGTTGAAAGGGTCTAAAGGAGGTATAGGATGCTGTTTGTCTGCCTACCTACCTTACTGGTTCCTGGTAGTGGACATTTGGACAAATGAAGACCCTGTGACAATTAAATTCATCACAGCTTGGCTGACATATTTAGCTCTCATTGTTATCCAATTTCATATTTTCCAAAGAAGCCAAATGAAATTGGCACGGTATTGTTACGCACAAAAAGGCAGTAGACCCAATCCAAAATAGACTAATTAAAAGGATGACAGGAGCACATGTTTGTTTTGTTGATGTTATACATCATCTAATGAAACAATAACTGATTTTAAACAGGTATTATTATGGCTGCTGTTTTTCATCTGGGAAATGCACTTTGAATACTAATGATAAGTGTTTTTATAAGAATTTAGGCCAAGGCTTTGTGCGATTCATGAACCAATTAGTTTCCATGTTCCTATGTTGATTAATATGGAATCCAATCCTGCATTATAACTAGGTGTAAAACAACTTTCAAAGCAGAAGTATAATTTTGCCTCACCACCTCATGTCCCCTGTTCACGTAGTGTGGGTACAAATAACCCAAACATAATGGAGGATATGCTGAGAATTAATTTAAATACTTTTATGCCAGGGTGTATTTTCAGATGGATTCAGCACTTTTTTATGCACTTGTGCAAGGCACCAACTCAGCTGTCTAAACTAGCCTACAGGCATTAGCGACGACAACCATAGGAGTGAACACAGCAGAGCTAAGTAGAATTAGCAAACCCTTCACAGGGGAGAGCTGCACTCTCTATCTAACAGCTAACAGTGTGACAAAAAAGATGTGATGAGTGAGAAAGTGTCATTTCACACTGTTGATCACTCATATTGTGTCATGGACTTTTCTGAAGATAAGTCTGTTTATTTTTGTTTTCTGTTGAAAATATCCATTTAAAAAGTTTTCTTCTGAAATGCCACTGTTATTTAGCATTCACAGAATTAAATGAAACCAATCTTGTGGTCCAATGAGATGTAAGGAACTTTGTGTGCTGTCATACATTGATAATGTAATGTGTGTCTGATGAGTGGTTTGCATATAGACATTTTGTGATAATTAGGCAGTTTTCTACTTGGCAAACTGTTATAATCAATGTCCCTTTTCATGTTGCTACAAGTAATCAATAGCACTTAGGAGACATTTATCCCTGTAAGGGAGTGTTTGTTTACAGTCAAATAGTATAGCAGGTGCTTTCATATCCCATGTGACTTAATAGTACACATATACTTTGTATATGAAATAAAACCCACAACCTTGAAGTTGCATGGGCAGTTAGGTAATAATAAGAACCAAAGACTTTCTAATGAGGAGACAGACTCAAAGAATCCTCCATAGAAATGGATGGGGTTAGTTTCGACACGTATACCGCCTCTATCTGTATGCCTCCTCATTTACTTGAATAGGAAAATACCTGCCCCCTAACTGCCCAAAGTGCGTTTCAAGATGGCCGCAGAGTGGGGAGATTTGCCTAAAAGGACTTTGTAAGAACCCACTGTTTACTACACAATGCTCTCTTCAATCTGTGGCACTACATACTCTTTGCTGTAGCGGTACACCACACTATCAAATGTTATAGGATACTGTACCAGGGCGACTGTTGCAAAGGAAAAATGTGTTAAGATGCTAATTCACATGCTTCTAGTTCTATAGCACAGAAGGTATAGCCTATATATTGCTCATTGATGCCTTTAAGTCACATCATCTCTTGATTTAATTTTATTGATTTTATTTATTCATTAAACCTTAACAGCATAACACATATTATTCCTTATTTATCCACAGCCTGGTTGTTAAGAAATATAAAGGTCATATTTCTGCAGGCCAAGCATTCTGGAACTGAGGGAAATAAGTAAATAAGGCCAGGGCTTTTAATCAATAGCACACTTGCTGAGTTCCTCTCTCGATGGGCTCTCTCTAACTCTGGCACACAGTGACCTCCATGGGCTCTCACTGCGCTGAAAAGCTCTCCTCCCCTGGACTCTAAACTGCAGCCTTTTGTGTGTCTGTCACCCACACACAGTAAGTTTTGTGCTGGCTGATTTGAGCCATTGTGAGGTTATGAGCCTGCTTGCTGTTTGTGATGTCTACAAACAGGATGTTATATTAGGGAACTGTGCCAGACGTGTGTATGTGTGTGAGAGCTAAGCTGTGGGGGTGTCAGTGAATGATTGATTAATATGGAGTGTTGGAGTTTGAAGGCCACTTCTGTAAAGAAACTGGGGGAATGAGGTAGTCTTTGTGCAAAGACATTTATTAGTTTTATCAGCAACAAATAAACAATAAAACAAACAACAATGACATTTATAAAGCATAATTTATATTTACAGATGATTATATTTGATTTAAATAGCTAATAAAGCACTCCCTGTTGTAGAGCACTGAGTTTTATCAAAATATGATCCATTGTCACTGCACAAATTCCACCCTTGGAGTCAGCATTTCTAGGCCATACTAAAGAACTGACACATATTCAGAACAAATGACCATGAGGTGAAACCTCAGTAGAATTAATGGCTGGTAGGTTGTGGAGGTTGAAAGGTTGAAAGTTCGGCTCAGCAACGATAGACAAGAAGAGGATATAAAGTTTAAAAACGTCCAGCATAATCACGCTGAAGTCTTATGAAGTGCTATGTCTCTTATGGAGATTATGATAAATTGTACATCTACCACCACTACTTTACATCCCATGAAGCCTTTACCACTATGAAGAACACCACTGCAAGACATAACATTAGTGCATTCACAGTATACAATGCGACATTTCCTAAATATGATTTTTGCTGTTGTGCTCGCCAGTTTTGTGTTCCTGTGTCCAGTGTATTGTACAAGTTTAATAATTATCTCATACAAAATAATGATCATGTTGTCTCTGATAGCGTTGTGTCTGTACAGAGTAAATGTCTGTGATTAAAGGAGCATCTGTATTCTAATCAGTGTGTGGCACTTAGGCATAGCAAGAAGCTTAAACGGATGTGCAACACTCTCATAACGCTGTCACGGTGTGATGCCTCCTATTGGAAATGTCGTACACAGGGATCTCAGCCTGTCTCCGCGCCAGGCAAGATTAAAAGCGCGTTAGGGAGGAAGAACAGAAGCTCAGTTCACAAGTCGAGGTGCTCGGAGACACAGGCCTTGTTCTGGACGCCCGATGACGGCTTTATGTGTCATAACACAGACATCAGCCGAGTTACAATGCAGATGTTTACTGCACGGATTGATGGCGCTGTTATGTCTTAACTCACTGTTATGGGGGTAATTTTCTCTCAGGCAGCGATGGCAAAGTCATAATTTCCCGTGATGGCGTTGTTAAACCGGGGCTGGGTGTTGCGGAAAAATAATCAGGTAGTGCAGAGTGATTTTTACACCAATAAGTTCTCTTCCAAGAGTTCCACACTGACTTCACCTCCCTAATCAGCGTCTCACACGTACAAGCTAGCTGTGGAAAAATCCCGCCGTCAGAAAGAGCTAACGAGAGAAAAAGCACAACATGGTTCTGGAGGCGTCCTGCTAGTCCTATTCCACATACACCTCATCTCATTAGCGATCACGCTGAGCGCGTTGAGCTGCAAATGATGGCGAAGCCGCCAGCTGGACTGAGGAGAGGAGAGAAGAGGTAGACTCGGAGACGTGGTGTGACGCGGTGCGGTGTGACGCGGTGTGATGAGAATGCCGCGTGGCTCCGTCAGGCCCGCTGAGCGGGGAAAGGCTGCACTCGTGCTCACGCCATATGGTCCTCAGCTCCCCGGCTCTCGCTACGCGATCCCCAGGAGACAGGTGACCCGGCTGAGCTTTCCACCTACACACACACAGACTCGCACACATACACACACACATATACACACTCTCTTAGTCACTCATACACACACACACAGACATATTTACTCAGACACTTACACCTTCTATTTCCCAGTGCTATCTGCTCCCTCTGGGGTTCAGGGGCTGTTTATAGAGCAGCAGGAGCAGCTGTGTGTGGAGCACTCCGCCCATTTCTGCTGCTACCGCTCCGTCCTCAGCACGGCCTCAGCACATACATGTGTGTGTGTGGAGCACTCCGCCCATTTCTGCTGCTACCACTCCCTCCTCAGCATGGCCTCCAACACTATGGGTGGGTGATATGGACAAAAAATAATATCTCGATATTTTTTGTGATTTTGACGATAATGATAATTAGTTGATATCCTTTAAAAAAATGTGTAAAAGTCTGAGTTACTTTACAGCTCATTATTTATGAATAGCATCAATACAATAATAACTAATAACCTAACCTGTGACTTTTTAACCAAATCAACCAATGCATTGTGACTCTATGACACATTTCCAATTTTGCCCCTACTTGTGTGTGTGGCACTGACATGGTCTAGCCAGCTACATTAGAGAAGATGAATAGGCCTAACAGTTTCCCAAGAGAAAGTCTGAAGCTGAAGTTCCTTTCAAAAACCCTTTACTTAGGATTCACTATAAAACTAAGCAGACCAACAGAGTACATCTCAGTTATTTCCTTTGATGTTTTGTTTAAGAGAAATTATGTAGGCTAGCATTCCAAGTTACAGGATAGAAACTAATGCGTTAGCTTATGGCTAATGTATATGAGAAATCCCATAGAGATGCTAACGGTTAGCATAATCCATACAAGTAGATATTTAGAGCGAACTTCAGTCCATTTACAAAAGGGTTACATGAGAAGAGTTCTTTGTTTACAACTGACTCAAAGGCTAATGTTTTCTCTCCATATAATACCATGTAGGAAAAAATGTGACTGTCCCATCAATACTACGTGAACAGAAGTAGCTGCACAAAATCCCAAGTAGCCTACGTCTCAGTCTCGCTACACAAAATAAACATTAGGCCTGTAGGTGACAAGGTGGACCCACTAGCGATCATGTGACACTTGTTCTGCTGCAACCAGGGGCTTCTCTCGCATACACCTCCTGTATTTAGTGAACATGGGGTTTCAATGTGTGATTTCGAGTGTTTTTTCCCCATTAGGAATTGAAATACTCGATAATGTAAATTTGCACATTGTTAAAACAACAATCACGACATTATCGCAGACGATATATATCGCCCACCCCTATCCAACACATACATTTACACCTCGCTAATGCACACATGTGCATCAGCATCTTGGGCAATAAAGTGAAACCAAGCACCAGTATGTGTGTGTGTGTGTGTGTGTGTATGTGTCTGTGTGTGTGTGTGTGTGTGTGTGTGTGTGTGTGTGTGTGTGTGTGTGTGTGT
>NC_063203.1:25895033-25907533 GCF_017589495.1 Alosa alosa
CACACACACACACACACACACACACACACACATACATTCTCTGGTGTATACAGTATAATAAGTTGGCACAAAAGCATGCGTGATCCAATCCACTGCTAGCCATCTATTTCTAATGACAGTTCATTAATAGTGAAGTCTGGTATAGCCCACTGTTTTAAAGGTGCTAACCCTCTTCTGAAATATAGTCTCAGGCATATTCCCTGACTTCTCTCTCCTGAGATGCCCAGGGATGAAAAGGTTTCAAAAATAGGAAGTACAAAGGGTCTATGTCTCATATTTTATTCATCAAACCCACATTAGGAGGATTGTCCGGTTGAGCTGAGTCCAATTTCATATTAATAAAATAGCTATTTGAGAGACTGCACAGGAGACCCCTGGCAAATTTGTTATTAATAAAGTTTATATTCAACAGATTGCATGAAATGGCTGAGACAAATTTGATATCAATGCAATTTACATGAACTAGATTGCAGAAAGGCATCACATGCAAAATGTTATAGCCACCATAAAACCATGTAGGCCTAATCATTGTTATGTGAAATTGAAGTGAATTCGGGCATACTTAGCCAGAATCTAGCCACAACTGAGCCAGATGTGGCCCGAGCAGGAGTGGCTTGTGTCCTATAAGCCTCTTTCATGGGTATTTTTTCACGTGAAAGCAACCATGTTGCTGCAGTCGTTCAGAACATCCTCAGAGACATTAGCTCTTCTGTTGCTGCTGAAACCCCCCAGCAGGCTCCCCTCAGCACAAACCACTGTCCTAGATTTGAAAAATCCCCCACCTTACAACTGGCGGGAAATGTTCAATTAGAACGAAAACCTTCTCTGAGAAGAAAAACACGCAAACAACCACAACAAAAAACTTATGTTCAATTATGGAGGAGGTTTTTCGTTGGGAACAGACCCAAAGACAAGTTTAGACAAGTCGCAGATAGCCTACACAGCAGCTAACGCAGAAGATGAAACAGGTCTGCAGGTTTGAATTCTTTAGAGATTAAACTCTTTGGACAATAAAAAGAGCGCCAAAAAACTTCCTTACCTCTTAGCTCCTGTGCCTTTGTGCAGATTACAAGAGAAAGGAGCATTTACTCAGCTTCATAAGAATAAAGCATTTGGTAAGAAAACAGTTATCAAACACAAATATGTGTGAAAGGTAAGGCAGCTGTAATGATGACATAATCTAAAAGAATACCCAGTTCAACATTCCTCTTTAATGTTTGTTCTAGGACTAGGACATAGTGATACAATATATGTACCTAGGATTTTTCATGGAACAGAAATAAAATACAGTACTCTCACATTTGTAATCCAGTTACTATAAGACAATGAGAAAGATCTTTGATTTGCCTTCACCCAGTGAAAACAAGTGACTAAAATCTCCCTGCAATAGGACTTCTGTACACTTGAGTGCGTTCCCAATCATTTCAGGGCGGCTTCATTATTTTAGTCCATTCTCACATCCTTCCTCTCCCCCGTATCACACAGTGAGCTCAAACACTTCATCCTTCTCGTCGACGGGGGACTCGGGCCAAGCAGGATGTGAATCTTGCTCCAGGAGGCTAGCGCCTGCAGTGGCAAAGGATTTACTCATTTTCCTTTTTTAGGGCTACGCAATCATTCGCACAGCGGGGGCCGGGAACACACGGACGTCTCATCCCCCCTTGACCCCCCAAACACCCCAACACCACCACCACCACACCACCACACACACACACACACACACACCACCACCACCACCACCACACACACACCTACACGAGGGTTGGAAGCCAGATTCATTCCCGTCTTTTTATCTGGGCAATGGGATGAGGCTCTACCATTGCAGAATGCAAAATATTCGCAAGGAGTCAAACTGTGTTGGAGTCTCGAGAAGAGCACAGTTTTGTTTCATTACGTTAGCTCACTGGGAGAGCCTATTCAACTTGTGCTCAGCGAGTCCCTAATAATTGCATTACCTGCTTGAGTAGATTGAGCACTGCCACTCGCGCTGCTGCATGCTTTCGCATTGTCAAAGGCTTTGCCTAATTATAGTCTGTCACTCACTCTTACAGTTGGAATGGAAGATGACACTTCCCATTGACACTCATTGTGGGTGCTTCTAGAACATGCAAAGAGAAAAAAACAAAGTCTTATTAACTAACATGTCGGGACAGTGAAAGGGGGCAATATTTCATCCTCAGCAACAACAAAGTGCAAAGACAGAGTGATGACATTTTATCATGAAGTATTACCGGTTTCCTCAAGCGAATTAAATTGGCATGTATTTATGTATGTATGTATGTGTGTGTGTGTGTGTGTGTGTGTGTGTGTGTGTGTGTGGGTGGGTGCTACAAGCTGGCATGTGACATGTTGGAGGAACATGCATTAAATGACAGACATTCTGATAAGGGAACCAGCTAAGACTACTTGGAATCACAGTTTTCTGCAGTATTTTAAAATGATTCTAGGGGGATGCTAAGAGAGAGGAACAAAGAGAGAGAGAGAGAGGGAGAGAGAGAGAGAAGTCAGTCTCTCTCAGTGGTGCTCTTGCTAGGTGTCAGAGGTTCTCTAGAAGATGGCCGTCGTGAGGGGGGAGAGTCATCGGGGCTTTTTCAAGGGTTTTGAAGGAGTGAGAGTTTGTCCTCTCCTCTTGCTGAAGGAGCGCAGGGGACGGGCTCGGGGAAATGGCTTATCACAGTAATCTGGCTTTCTGAGGCCCAGTAAGGGTCCTTGTGGATGGCGTGCCTCTCGGCAATTTGACAGTTTTTCGAGAGACCATTTATCCCTGCAGTGGCAGACCTCTGAAGGCTGAGGCGGAGGCCATCTGGGTTCACATTTGACTGCCAGATTGATGTCCTGAGCATATGGTATTTGTCCTCCACACTATTTGATATGAAACCAGTTATAAATATCTCACTTACCTTTAAGAAAATGTCTAATGAAATGCACTATTACTAATTCATAGTAAGTTTACTTATTTACCATAATGCTTAATTTTGTATAATTGCCCTATTGGCCTGTTATAATTTTATAATAATTTCTTAATCTCCATAATGTCAGCAGTGACACTCTGATCCAGTGTTAATTCACTAAGCGAAAGAATGTGTTTTTGTTTTTTAACCTCTATGGAGAATGACTGATTATTATTGTGTCCCATGCCTTACAGTACGTACAGTTCAAAATCTGCTATTAGCATAGCAAAATTAGCATAATATGCTATGACTGCTGTAGATGTTGTGCATTCATTAATGTCAGGCACTATGTCTTATAACATAATTAAGTGTAAATATAAAATGGTGCACCTAATTATAATAGGCCTATGTATATTTGCATATGTATATGGCTTTATTAGCCAGTATGCTGTGCCTATTACAGGATTACAAATGCACATTCAGTGCTGTTATTCGGTTTAACACACATAACTGATAACGTATTTGCGATGTATCCAGCCTTGCTCTTCCAACAGTTTGCCTGATTCCCTCCTATTTTACATCCATGGTTACATATTTGCCTGAAAAATAGATCACACTGTTTTCTGACAGCAAGCCGTTTTCATCATTTTTTTTTTTTTTTTGCTTTACGGCGTGACCTCCCATACAGCAAATCAAACAGCAAGTAGGCTGGAGTGTTTTGGGTTTGCTTTAACTCCCTTGCGATGTTTTCCCCGTAGGCCAGAGATTCCTTAGCTATGAAAACCAATCTGGTGAGAAGCATTTTTGTTTTATAAGGCTTGGAAAACAAACACAGTTTGCTTCCTGGGTTTACTCAAGCTGTCATTGTGAAGTGACTGGAATGACAAGGACTCTCGTGATCAGTTGATTTGTTGATCTTCCTGCCCCCATTTGTATTCTTCCCCCGTCTCCTGTCGTCCACCTTATTGAGCTATTTTTGTGAAACTGCATCTAACCTTGGCTCACCCGATTTTACTGACCCATTTCCTGTTGACCTTTACCTATTTTCTAAGAGAACGTGGCTCTTTCATGGTGTAAATATATAATCCCACTGACTCTGTGGCTTCCTACACAAAGCAGTGGTCTCAAACTCTTGTCAAATCTAGGTACACATTATCCAGCCCAACAGTTTTGAAATGCTGTCAAAGGCAAACGCACAGATGCATGAAAACTCCACATTTTACAGGATTGCTGCTTCAGATCCACCTCAGATCCGCTGCTTCAGATCCACCAACAAAATATTTGTTTTGCGTGTGTGTTGTCTTCAATCAGTTGCTAGGCTATGGCAGATCGATGCTGAAGCATTTTTCTTCTTTTTTCACATGGCAGTTTTAAAATTAGAAACAGGTGTTATTGATTGGATGGTTGCTGGTGTTATGGCCTGTCCCTGTGTCTATTCAAAGCAAAATAAACACTCTGTGTGTGTGTGTGTGTGTGTGTGTGTGTGTGTGTGTGTGTGTGTGTCAGTGCCCATGCTTTTGTGTGTATGTGTCTGTGTATATCTTAACATCACATATTCACTGCTTCCGATATTATGCAATTGTAACATGGCAAGGGCTCTAAAATTAGACAGGAAGAAAATTTGGAATGAAAATGTGGACCACAGTTGCATAGCAATTGCCACCTACAAGGGCATGACACATGATGTAATCATTACATGTTTTTGGTAATGCCACCACAAAACGCCTTTGTAAGACCTGGTCCTTAAGCACACAAATGCATTGGCATATTACTAGCATTGACACATGCTCAATAGGTTTCCCATTAATCTCCTGCTTCGTGGCTTGTAATCCACCACACTTGTGCAGCACTTTGCATATATGACTACATGCGACGTGATGAGTTGTGTCCTCTGCTCTAACTAGATGCTATTGTTCTGAGGCAGGATGATTTCCGTGCAAGCAGAGACCTCCTCGTAGCGTAGAGACGGCATTGCAGTCAGCTCGACTCCTCTGTTGCCTACCATAGTGTTTCCTCTCTCACAGGTCTCATAAGCAGCACAGATAATGAGGTTACGCAGGAGATGGAACGAGCCCCTCCTGAACACAGTGTGCAGCATCAGAGGGAACAGAAAAAAAATAAACAATGAAAAATATGAAGTAAAAAAAAAACACATTACGCCATTGAGGAGCCATTAAGACTCCTCTGATGCCGCATCTCCAGCGCTGAAATGCATTTGGCCCAGATCTGGCCTGGAGTTGGCCTGGAGTCGGCCTGTCCGCGCCCATTAGCGTGATGCATGTTGTTCATCATACCCTGTGCCCTCGTGAGAGCCTGGCGCCAGTCCTGAACCATTACCAGGCAGATGCTGGGAAGCAGCAGGCAGTACCAGGATCAGGAGGGAGCTGCTGCTGCTGCATCAGGCCAGGGGTGAGACGGCAACACCTGTTACCTCCACGGCATGGCCGTGACACCATGCACGATCTGATCTCGCCCAATTTTTTTGTGCGTTCTGGTGAGCAATCTGTTTCCTGCTAGAAGCTCTCTGCTGCCTGCCTTTTTTGCGTTGTGTTGTATTGACCCGCTGGGCGGATGTTTTACTTAATGACTGATGGTGTCTATGCTGGGGTGCATATTCCTGTATTAGAGTTATGGGCAAATCCATTAAGAAAGGCAATTAAGCATGGGGCTTTCTGACACTAATTCTATCAGCCGCTCCAGGATAGTGGATGGGAGGCGATACTCAGGCAGTCCGGCAGCATCTCTCTCTGTGTATTAGCATGGATACTCCTAGTGACAGGTCACTCTAGAGAAATCAATGGAAATTGTTTGTGTGTGTGTGTGTATGTGAAGTGTATTGGAGCGACTCTCTCTCTCTCTCTCTCTATCTTTCTCTCTCTCCCTCCCTCTCTCTCTCTTTCCCTCTCTCCCTCCCTCTCTCTATCTCTCTTTGTGCATGTGTGTGTGTGTGTGTGTGTGATTCCCACAGTGGGTGGGAGGGCAGCATTGGCTCTTAGCCACTTAGCCTTTCCTTGTGACAGTCAAATGAGCCGTGATTTGATGGGCCATTTTACATGGCGGGTCCAGCAGATACCACGGCAGCTGCCTCTCAGACAGGCTACCAGAACACTCTGGCTCTGATCACTCACGAGACACAAAGACTTTCATGTGTCTGTGCATGTGTAGGGACGAAGAAAGAAAAGTGACCGCAGAGCGATTAAGCTTAATGAAGTAATGCTTTATTAAAATAAGATGAAACAGTCTACAAGGCCTTAGATTTACAGAAACTGGGAAACGAATGTTTCACACCAAAGACAGGCTAATCCCAAAACATTTAATTCTCCGTTTCACTCAATCGAAGGCATTGCAGACTGTGTGTTGGACCCGGAGACATGGACATTTCCTGTTCTTGGTCTTCCTTAAAACAGGTTTGGTAATACATGTACCCGATTTGAGATGTCAAGAAAGCACTTTGAGTTAAACTGAAAGAAAATGGGGAAAAAGTAAGAGAGAGGCAGAAGACAAAGGAAGAGTGAGTGACAGAGAGAAGAGTGAGTGAAAGAGAGAAGAGTGAGTGAAAGAGAGAAGAGTGAGTGAAAGAGAGAAGAGTGAGTGAAAGAGAGCGAGAGCGAGAAAAAGAGAGAGAGATGCTAAGTGTATGATGGAGAGCTTTTGCAGTCTTCTGACATGCCCATGCTCTGGTGCTCTGATTGGAGAGAGAGGGGGAGAAACAAGAGGTCGAAGAGAGAGAAAGAGAGTGAAAGAAAGGGAAAGAGAGAACAAATGACGGAGGGACAGAGTGTGTGAAAGAGAAGATATAAAATGAGAGTGAAAAATTGGATGATAGAGACAATTAGAGAGAGGGGAGAGAGACAGCACTAGATGAAGAGAGGAAGGCGTGTATGAGGGAATGAGAGAGAGAGGATAGGGTGAGTGTGTTTATGTGTGTGTGTGTGTGTGTGTGTGTGTCTGTGTGTGTGTGTGTGTGTGTGTGTGTGTGTGTGTGTGTGTGTCTGTGTGTGTGTGTGTGTGTGTGTGTGTGTGTGTGTCACTGTGTTTGTTTGTGTGTGTGTCTGTCTGTGTGTGTGTGTGTAAGAGAGATGGGGGGTGGGGGAGTGTATGATATTTTTGTTTTTCTCTGGCCTACTGTACCCATATCCCCTCTCTTGCTCCTTCCAGCAGATAAGTGTGAAATGCCTGCACTCCCATTGGCTCTCGGCCTGGTTCACTAGAACAAATTAGACACTGGGGTCTTGGTGGCTGATAAGACCCCTCTGCCCACCCACACACACACACACACACACACACACACACACACACCTCAGTGGCTGATAAGGACCCTCTCCCTGGGGAGCAACACATGGACACATATAGAGGGGCATTGCAAGCATATCCCCTCTAAAATGTACAATAGCAGGGAACACTAACGTTGCATGCACACACACACACACACACACACACACACACACACACACACACACACACACACACACACACGGGCGCGCACACACACATGCATACGCACGCGCACATGCACCCACACATACAGACATACTGTACATACACAAACACACACACACACACACATACATACACACACACACCACCATTCCCCCCCCACCCCCACACAAATCCACACACATACTGTACACACACTCCTACACTCAAGGCACAGACCAATTCTCTAACTCTTCATGTCACAGAGAGACACTTCAAAGAGGATGTACACAGAAGTCATGCTTCTCGGGCTCCAGAGGTCTGATGTATACCGTCATTATAGCAGTCAGACAAAGAGCACTTCAACACCACCAAAGGCATTTAGACACAGAGGAATGACTATCAGAAGAAATGCTTTGGTCTCACAGCTCCATTTATCAGTGACTTTCCTCTCAGCACAGTTGGGTAATGATGGCATTTTTTCATTCCTAAGATCTCCCGTCTGACATAATCACAGGCAGAATCAGATAATCACATAATCTGAGAAAATTAGAGCCTCTGCTGCCTGCTCTGAACGCTAAGCTGCACTTCACAGGGGCCCTGCTATGATTATCACTGCTTAAATTTAGGAACAAATATAAATAAAGCCAACAGCAATTAATATATCCTCATGTTTGTTAATGATCAAGTTCAGGGCTGGTTCATTCCAACTATGAATAATATGTATTAACAAATGGTGCATGTTAAGCAAAATCCAAGAGTTCACAAAAGCAGCTATTGAACTTTATTATATAGCATAATTATTATGTTACAAATTATTTCTTAATTCAAAAAAATATGTTGTGGTAATATAATCAATGCATTAGTTGATGTTAATGAATAGACTCCCTTACTGTTAAGTGTAAGCAATGCACTTGAATGTGACAGAGCGGTTGAGAGCCTGTGCTAAATTGCCACCACTATCAAGTTTCCTTATTTTGATCATCAGCAGGCTCTGTGTTTAGCCTTTAAGCCCCGGGCTGCCTCTCCTCCTCTCCTGGTCATAGGCGGAGTTTGACATTCGAGCCAGGGGGGGCAGAAAAAAAAAATAATAATTGTAGCAGCTGAGACCTACCACTTGGGGAACACAGCATGAGCACATATGGAGAAAACAAACATGCTAAATACGCAATAGAAACGCAATAGACAGGGGTGTCGCCTAGCAGTTGAAAACATTCGGGGCTTTGCCCATAGTCTGGTTGCTGCTCACTTTTGATAAATTAATCCACCGCCTCTAGACTCATTTGCGCCACATTGATTGAATATGTTGTACAATCATATTTTGCCAATTAAAGAATGTAATGACCTGCCATCTTG
The DNA here is from genome assembly GCF_017589495.1 of Alosa alosa. Classification (NCBI taxonomy): domain Eukaryota; kingdom Metazoa; phylum Chordata; class Actinopteri; order Clupeiformes; family Clupeidae; genus Alosa; species Alosa alosa. Next base: position 25,903,697 of record NC_063203.1, read on the forward strand.
ACATTTCTGTTTGCTATTAAAAACAAACTATATAGCCTAGTCTAGTGTAATGGATGCCAGCTAGCTTAGCTGTGCTTGTGGAACGTTGGTAAACCTCCGACACCTCAAGAGTGCTGCTGGCATGCGAGCCAGCAGAATGGAGTTTTAAATAACAAGATGCATCGGTTCATTTATGCTTAGCTTAGGAGAACGAGTCATTGAAAACTCAAATTCAATTCTACAAAGGCAAAGTAAGTAAACTCCAAACTGTAGGCTATTGAGTGCAGGGCAGACCTAAATCATAGCGAGAATCAAAGGAAGTGTTTACCTACAGTACAGATGCCTCTCCAAACGCAGAAACGAAGCGCAATCACGCCATTACGTTAAGACATGTTAAGAAAAAAATATTCATATTTTGCTGTAATCCAATGACACGAAAAAAAGTAATCCACAGCGATCAGTAGGCCTAGATGCACAAAAAGGGTCATCTAGCCAGGCCTACGCGCGTCACATTCACCAGCCAGTTCCAAACAGGTGAACAAGGCTTCGCCACTTTGCTGTTTAAACAAAGTGGAATAAAAAGTCTAAATCTACACACAACGCAAAATCAGTTAGTAAGCTGACAGGACATTTATATACATGGCATTTAGGCAACCTTTATTGCAACGTTGGCATGGCAAGATGTCCAGACTAGTGCAACTGTAATTTTCGTTTTTTGCGTCCTGCATGCCTTGTCAGGTTGGCCGTAATGTCACTTTCGATGTGATGTGAAAGATCGCAAGAGAAGAAAACCTGGCTGCTCCCATCATCAACCGCAACCCGTTCCTTATATTGTTGTTTTGTGTTATTTAAATAATTTTTAAAATATCTGGTCATGCCAGACGTATTTCACTAATTTTTGAAACAATGCAATTACCCGTTTCCACCAGGGGGGGCAGTGCTCCCCCTGCCCCCCCACTAACTCCGCGTATGCTCCTGGTGGAGACACCCCAGCGTACAGCAGCTTAATGACTTTGTGCTTCATACCGGCCCTGCTCCCGTTGCAGACACGTTGAGTCATGCCATCCTCATCCTCATGCCTTCCTCTCACCTTTGTGAACAGGTTATTTTTTGCACTGCGTCTCTGTGTCTGTTTTTTGCATTCTGTGCTCCTCCGTCCTGAGCAGGAGGGAATATATACCTACACTGACACAATTGGAGTTTGAACAGACCAACGAATTACGCGGGATGAATAAACCATCAGAGCGCGTTGACAGACGCCCAGACGGCAGGCGGCTCGTGGCGCTGGTTTGGCCCGGTTTCGGGCCCGGTGTCTGCGATCCCAGAACCGGCGCCAGCCCTCTGGGTAGTGGCATTAGCTGTCATGTCTCTTAAGTGCTGCATCAAATGGCGCATCATAATATTAGCGTGGGCAGGTCAGCCGCCGTTAGCACCATCATGTCATGCTTATGCCCCACTGAGGCCTAGTTCTGGTTCGCATGGTGGCAGGCGACAGCAGCCCGCAGAGGTCTGGCCCTCAGTTAGACGCCACGCTGGCATGGGGGGGGGTGAGGGCTGTGTGTGTGTGTGTGTGTGTGTGTGTGTGTGTGGGCTGGATCCGGCGCCCAGGTTTTTTTTACTGTAGTTTCTATGGGTTAGCAGCTTTCTAGGGTCGTGTGAGTGTTTAGGATCAGGTCTCACGAAAACACACACACACATACAAAACACACACACACACTCATAAGGTCATTCACATGCAGGCACACACACACAATCAATGGTTCCCTGCTAACTTTCCCTTTTAAGGTCTCAATGTGAATGGCAAGTTTCACTTAGTTATTTAGTTTCATAATAGCAATACATTACTCTGTGCCATCGTGTGACTTTCTCCCCAGAGAGATGGAGAGGGAGGTGTCATGTCTGGATGAAAAGGAAGTGAGATTAGTTTGTCATGACTCTCAGCTGGAGCACCGCGTGCCGCCCAAGCCTTCTTCCTGGTGTGAGAACGTGTGAATAGTGTGTGTGTGTGTGTGTGTGTGTGTGTGTGTGTGTGGTGTGTGTGTGTTTGAATGTGTGTTAGTATGTGTTTGTGTGTGTGTGTTTGTGTGTGTGTGTGGTTGCCTCTGTGGAGCCGACTCTTGTGGAGTAATTGGGCGATAGCCCCACTCCTCACGACTCCCCGTTGTGATGAGGAAAAAGCAGACGATGCGCCCCCTCTCTCCCTGCTAAAAATAGAGCCAGAGGCGGGACGTGTGGCAAAACCTGCCCCCCCCACACACACACACACACTGGTTTCTGCTGCAGCTTTCTCCTCCATCTCTCAACCACCGACTTCTCACCATTCTCTCCCCCTGTCTGTCATGCTCTCTCTCTCTCTCTCTCTCTCTCTCTCTATCTCTATCTCTCTGTCTCTCTTTCACACACACACACACACACACACACACACACACTTTACTCGCCTGTTCACGGCTGGTGACTCTCAAAGAAGAAAGCAAAAAAAAGAAGAAGGAAGAGAAAGAGGAGGAAAAAGAAAGTAAGAACTGAAGAGAAAAAGGCTGAAAGTATAACTAAGAACTGAAAAGAAAAAGGCTGAAAGTATAACTAAGAACTGGCTGATGGCTGAAAGGCTGAAAGAGAGATTGCTTAGGAGTAACTCAGAAAAAGGCTTGTGAGTTTTCTTGCACGCAACACACACACACACACACACACACACACACACACACACACACACTGCTGTTGTAAGCGAGGTGGGCACCTAATTGGATTCGGAGGTAGTGGCTATGAGAATTGATTAAAGTTCCAACTCAAGGTCCAGCCGCCTCTCCTCTCCTCTACTTTCCCTATACCTAACGCTGGCTAATGTCCACACACCCAGACACTAACACACACACACACACACACACACACACACACACACACACACACATACATGCATACAAACTTTTATGGCCTTGTGTAGAATGCCGGCTGACTCTCCCTGGTGCCTCTCCGGCGCACAACGCAATACTCATTTGCTATTTAGAGCCATCACAATTTAGGTTTGTTCAACACACACACACACACACACACACACACACACTGGCAGAGCATCCAGACAGTTTAATGGCTGCCTCTCATCTCCTCCTCTGTAACAAGGACAGCAGAGGTGATAATTGTGCAAACGTGTCAGGTCTTCTATACATAAAGCGAGCACGGGCCTGGTCCATTATGCTGTGTCCAGTGGCCCGGTCCATTACGCTGTATCCAGTGCCCGGTCCCGGTCCATTATGCCGTGTCCAGTGACCTCCGCTATAAGTCTCCCTCCCACCATCCCCTCCGTCCTTTTTTCATTCTATCTATCACTCCTTTATTCGTTCTGTCTCTCTCTGTCCATCCTTCTATTTCTTTCTCCTCATCGTCCAGTACTGGGTCTGCACTTCTGCAGCTAGCCCGGCCGAATACACACAGAACACAGACACAGACACACACACACACACACACACACACACACACACACACACACACACACAGAGAGAGAGCCCGGCCATATACACACACACACACACACACACAGAGAGAGCCCGGCCATATACACACACACACACACACACACACACAGAGAGAGAGAGCCCGGCCGTATACACACACACACACACACACACTCACAGAGAGAGCCCGGCCATACACACACACACACACACAGAGAGAGCCCGGCCGTACACACACACACACAGAGAGAGAGAGACCGGCCGTTTAATGATCTGTTCAATGGCTCCCAGAGCAGGAAGAGGCTGTGCGTTGTGTGTCGAAGCTCTTTTAATTTAAAACAAAATTAATTCCATGCATACTTCCTGAAGGCATTGAAAAACAAGAGAATTTGCCCTGACAAGAACACCCTCT
>NC_063203.1:25915033-25917533 GCF_017589495.1 Alosa alosa
CCGGTGCTGTGCGGTGTGGTGCTGTGCTGTGTGGTGCGGTGCTGTGTGGAGCGGTGCTGTGTGGAGCGGTGCTGTGCTGTGTGGAAGCCCGGTGCTGTGCTGTGTGGAAGCCCGGTGCGGTGCTGTGTGGAGCGGTGCTGTGCTGTGTGGAGCTGTGCTGTGTGGAGCGGTGCTGTGCTGTGTGGAGCGGTGCTGTGCTGTGTGGTGCGGTGCTGTGTGGTGCGGTGCTGTGCTGTGTGGAGCGGTGCTGTGTGGAGCGGTGCTGTGTGGAGCGGTGCTGTGCTGTGTGGAGCGGTGCGGTGCTGTGTGGAGGCGGTGCTGTGCTGTGTGGAGCGGTGCTGTGTGGAGCGGTGCTGTGTGGAGCGGTGCGGTGCTGTGTGGAAGCCCGGTGCTGTGCTGTGTGGAAGCGGTGCTGTGTGGAGCGGTGCTGTGCTGTGTGGAGCGGTGCTGTGTGGAAGCCCGGTGCTGTGCTGTGTGGAAGCCCGGTGCTGTGCTGTGTGGGCGGTGCTGTGTGGAAGCGGTGCTGTGTGGAAGCGGTGCTGTGTGGAAGCCCGGTGCTGTGCTGTGGTGCGGTGCTGTGCTGTGGTGCGGTGCTGTGCTGTGGTGCGGTGCTGTGTGGAAGCCCGGTGCTGTGCTGTGTGGAAGCCCGGTGCTGTGCTGTGTGGAAGCGGTGCTGTGTGGAGCGGTGCTGTGTGGAGCGGTGCGGTGCTGTGTGGTGCGGTGCTGTGTGGTGCGGTGCGGTGCTGTGTGGAGCGGTGCGGTGCTGTGGAAGCGGTGCTGTGTGGAAGCGGTGCGGTGCTGTGGAAGCGGTGCTGTGTGGAAGCCCGGTGCTGTGCTGTGTGGAGCGGTGCTGTGCTGTGTGGTGCGGTGCTGTGTGGAGCGGTGCTGTGCTGTGTGGTGCGGTGCTGTGTGGAGCGGTGCTGTGCTGTGTGGAGCGGTGCGGTGCTGTGTGGAGCGGTGCGGTGCGGGTGGAGCGGTGCTGTGTGGAGCGGTGCTGTGCTGTGTGGTGCGGTGCTGTGTGGAGCGGTGCTGTGTGGAGCGGTGCTGTGCTGTGTGGTGCGGTGCTGTGTGGAGCGGTGCTGTGCTGTGTGGAAGCGGTGCTGTGTGGAAGCCCGGTGCTGTGCTGTGGTGCGGTGCTGTGGAAGCGGTGCTGTGCTGTGTGGAAGCGGTGCTGTGTGGAAGCCCGGTGCTGTGCTGTGTGGAAGCCCGGTGCTGTGCTGTGTGGAAGCCCGGTGCTGTGCTGTGTGGGCGGTGCGGTGCTGTGGAGCGGTGCTGTGTGGAAGCGGTGCTGTGCTGTGTGGAAGCGGTGCGGTGCTGTGGAAGCGGTGCTGTGCTGTGTGGAAGCCCGGTGCTGTGCTGTGTGGAAGCCCGGTGCTGTGCTGTGTGGAAGCCCGGTGCTGTGCTGTGTGGAAGCCCGGTGCTGTGCTGTGTGGAAGCGGTGCTGTGTGGAAGCGGTGCTGTGCTGTGTGGAAGCGGTGCTGTGTGGAAGCCCGGTGCTGTGCTGTGTGGAAGCCCGGTGCTGTGCTGTGGTGCGGTGCTGTGGAAGCGGTGCTGTGTGGAAGCGGTGCTGTGCTGTGTGGAAGCGGTGCTGTGTGGAAGCGGTGCTGTGCTGTGTGGTGCGGTGCTGTGCTGTGTGGAAGCGGTGCTGTGCTGTGTGGAAGCGGTGCTGTGCTGTGGTGCGGTGCTGTGGAAGCGGTGCTGTGCTGTGTGGAAGCCCGGTGCTGTGCTGTGTGGAAGCCCGGTGCTGTGCTGTGTGGAAGCCCGGTGCTGTGCTGTGTGGAAGCCCGGTGCTGTGCTGTGTGGAAGCGGTACAGCACGTTTTTTGAAAACAACGAAAGGATGGAGGAAACAAAGCAAAGTTTGGAGTTATTTCGAAGATGGCTACAACAAGGTAGGCAAAATTGTGGGTGCTTGTCAAACCTTAGCGCAGCTGGAATAATGCTTAAAGGCTGATGTTAAAGCATTAATGAGCCATACACAACGGTAATTGGAACAAAAACTAAAGGTAACTTTAGTCTTTATAGGGCTGTATAAAGTTGTCCAAATTAATAGGTCGTAATTAGGCGTTGTTGTTGTAAAAGATATTGCATGTAGATGTACTATATTGGCTACTAAATTTTTAGTTGACCAATGCAAGAACAAAACCGGGAAATGGACAAATATTATCAAGGCTTTGAATGTTTCCATCTGTGCACAGGGTGTCTGTAGATCGGTGTGCATAGCATTCATTTATGCAGGCCTGTGGCCATGCATGCGCCCTTAAAATAACATCTGAATTTGTGCCACTGACTTTAGACAATGAGGTTCCTGGTCTGTGGCAGAATTGTTTTCTGAAACTGCAAAATATCAACAGGGACCGTTTGCGCCGGAACACGCCCCCTCTTTTCGCTGAAACGCCCCCTTGGGCGCACATGTACCTGTGGAGGGAAAATTCCAATATGCGCTGACTGCAAAATACTGTAGGAAAGACAAATGGGCGAGTATACAAAGTCAATTGCGC
>NC_063203.1:25942533-25952533 GCF_017589495.1 Alosa alosa
TTGAGACGATCGCTAAAATAGTCCATTCTGAGAGTCCACTGTATTCCAGAGTAATGCTGTTTATAGGGACTAACAGCCTGAAGGCCATTGTGAAAGACCTCCACTGTTTTAATTAGTCATGGAAAATATCCAGCCACATCATGGAAAGAGGGAGGTTGCGAGTGAGGGAGAGGGACAGAGAGAGAGAGAGATTTTCTATTATTTTCATTATCATTTTTTTTTTTTTTTATTAGTATAATTATCATTATTGTCTCCTGTTTTGATTATTCCATGTGGGTTTTTTTTTATGCTTTTGCAATATTGTAACTTGAACAGTCATGCCCATAAAGCACATTGAATTGAATTGAATTAAGAGAGAGAGAGAGAGAGAGAGAGAGAGGTGGAGAGTGAGAGAGAGGGAGAGGTACAGAGGATGGGTAAAGAGAGTAAGAAAGAAATATCATGGAGAGAGGGGTGGAGAAAAAGAGCAGAGAGGGCAGGAGAAGGAGAGAATGATAGAGGAAGAGAGAGAGTGAGAAAGAGAGAGAGAGCGAGAGAAAGAGGACTGGGGAACAACTAGCCAGCTGCCAGTCTCAGCACCACCATTTGCCTCATGCCAGGCAGCCTTGTGTCCACTGCTGGGCAGAGGCACTGGGAAGTGCCATAAGAGCCGCGCCCACTGACACATCTCCCTCTCACGCTCTCATTCTCTCCCTCTCTCTCTCATTCTCTACCTCTCTCTCATTCTTTCATTCATTCTCCACCTCTCTCTCATTCTCTACCTCTCTCTCTCTCAGTATTTCACTCTCTCATTCTCTTCCTCTCTCTCTCATTCTCTACCTCTCTCTTTCTCATTATCTCACTCTCTCATTCTTTACCTCTCTCTCATTCTCTTACTCTCTCTCTCTCTCACTCTCTCATTCTCTACCTCTCTCATTCTCTACCTCTCTCTCATTATCTCACTCTCTCATTCTTTCATTCATTTTCTACCTTTCTCATTCTCTGATCCTCTCTCTCATCCTCTACCTCTCTCTTTTTCATTCTCTATTGATCTCTATCTTTATCTATATTACTCTATCTCTCCCTCTCTCTCACTCTCAATTCAATTCAATTTACTGTAATTCAATTTGAAGTTGCTTTATTAGCCTGACTGTATGGGAACAGTGCCAGAGCTATTGTTGTATACAACATAACATACAATGACATAAGACCGTGAAGGGGAATAAAATACATAAGACAGGGTAATTACAAGAGTAATAATAGGATGATGATGAGTGTGTGTGTGTGTATGTGTGTGTGTGTGTGTGTGTGTGTGTGTGTGTGTGTGTGTGTGTGTGTGTGTGTGTGTGTGTGTGGGTGGGTGTGTCTCTCTCTCTCTCTCTCTCTCTCTCTCTCTCTCTCTCTCTCCTCTGTCATTTTCTCTCTCCCTCTCTACAGCATACAAGGAGCATTGATTTTGAGGAATCAATGTGGTGGATAAAGGAAGTCATAAACCGTAGTGGAAATGAAGAGAGAGAGAGAAAGAGAGAGAGAGAAAGAGAGGGAGAGAGAGAGAGAAGGAAGGAGGGGAATAAAGACGAGGAGGCGCTGTTTCTTGTCATAAATTAGAAGAGCTTGCTGAGATCACAGAGCGTCAGATGAAGAGCAGGAGAGGGAGAATCGATCCCCGCCCTGTTTGGCCATTTTTCACAGACATGGCTGATCGCTGCAGCCTCCCGCGGAGTCCAAGGGGCAGTGGCGTGGACTAGATGAAGTGATAAGAGCAACAGAGATGGAGAGAGAGAGAGAGAGGAGGAGAGGAGGGGAGGGAGGAGAGGAAGGGGAAAAGGAGAGAGAGAGATAAGCTATTTACCTCAAATTGATTTATGTAGATGTATCTGCTAGCCTGGCTAGAGCCACCACTTCTCAATGAGACGTGGTCTGGAAACCAAACGTTCATTTTCTCGCATTTGAAAAAAATGCCCAGATCCGTTTATTGGGTGCCACGGATGTCTATCAAATGCGTCTGTGCATAGCTCATCATCGTCTTGCTTTCCCCCCTGTTCTGTGATTGGTTCCCTATCTCAGGCGAAAATTTGCTCCATGGTCTCCAGGCTGCCTTAGCAGCGTGAATCAAATCGCGCGCAAGGCAGCATGGGAACACCCAGGCTATGTATCTGCAAGTGTAGGCATATAATGTGTTTACAATAATACATTTTTTTATTTCTATTTTTTCCTACAGTATAGCACTATTGCTGAAGCTATTACTGTCCTTTTAATACCATTTGCCATTTATCCTTTCATTATTTCTATTATATATATATATATATATATATATTTACTTTCCTTTCATTATTTAATTTCATCTCTATACCAATACTTATGTAAAGTTGATTATTAACATGTTATACTTGTAGCTTTGGCAACAGTGACTTTACTCATTCATGCCATAAAATAAATAATAAAATAAAGCACCATTTGATTTGATTTGATTTGATTTGATAAGAGAGAGGAGGGGAGAGGAGGGAGGAGAGGACAGGAGAGGATAGAGAGAGAGATGCAGGGAGTGTTTGGTGCTTACAGCAGTGGGCTGTCTGGAGGGATATTGGCTGAGAGCGAAGGAAGCATGAAAGTGCTAAAACCTGCCCTACTCATGTCCCTGGCTAACATTTCCTCTCTCTCTCTCTCTCTCTCTCTCTCTCTCTCTCTCTCTCTCTCTCTGTCAGTCAATTCAATTCAATTCAATTCAAGGTAGCTTTATTGGCATGACAAATATTTCTTTGCATTGCCAAAGCAGGACATCAAACAATACAATACAGAACATACGATATATAAGACATTTATACATATAAATGTGTGTGTGTGTGTGTGTGTGTGTGTGTGTGTGTGTGTGCTGAAAATGGTAGGTATTTCATGTGTATAGTGTGTATAGTGTCTAATCACTGTCCCTCGCTCTATGGCATTCAGTGACATATTTAGCAGCACGAGATGCTGTCTGTCCATGCTGTCCAAGTAAGACAGGCAGTACTTCCTGTTCTCCCAGGTTTCGGAACTCCGGGATTAGGTTGGTAAATTTATCGAAGTAGGTATCTCTAATAAATTCATATTTCTTACATTGAACAAGAAAGTGCACCTCCGTCTCAACCTCACCTGTCGTACAGTGACCACAGACTCTTTGCTCTCTTGGCAATCATGACTTTCTTAGTCTGCCTTTTTCTATGGCTAGGCTGTGGTCACTGAGTCTGTATTTGGTCAAGATCTGTCTCTTTATCTGTCGCTTTATATCTCTGACAGTAGAGAGATATTTCTTCTAATTCTTCTAATTTATTATGCCAATGTTCCAAATATTTTTCTTTAGATTTCTGGATAATCTGGTTGAGATTTAGTCTAAAAGCAGAGCTTGGCTGAGAGAGTGTATTAGTATTTGTTAGAGGGGGATTACTTAGTCTCAGCACAAGCTGACTCAGAGGACTCTTGTCGGGGTTCAGATCTTGAGTTTTTGCTGCGATGAAATGCAGTGTGTCTCTGGGACTTGTTTGGAGATGCATCCAGAATTTAAGTGCTCTCTTTTGTATGTTGATGGCCAATGGGAATCTGCCTAATTCTGCCCTACATGCATTGGTTGGTGTTTTCTTTTGGATTTTTAAAATTGTCGACAGAATTCTGCATGTAGGGATTCTACAGGATGCTTGTCCCATCTAGTGTAGCTGTGCACACTGAGTGGACCCCATACCTCACTTCCATATAGCATAATAGGCTGGATAACACAGTCGAATATTTTGCACCAAACTTTAATTGGTATGTTTATGTTCCAGAAGTTTCTTTTTATTGCATATAGCGCTCTGTGAGCTTTTTCTTTTACAGCATTTACTGCCATGCTAAAGCTCCCCGATGCAGTTATGATCAAGCCGAGGTAAGTGTACTGCATCGTGTGATCTAGGGCGGTGCTGCCTAGATTGAAAGGGTATCTGTGTTCCTGACATCTGGGCTTCTTTTGGAATATCATAATGTTTGTCTTTTTTAGATTTACTGTCAGGGCCCAGTGCTGACAGTATTTCTCTAGCAGGTCCAGGTGCTGCTGTAGTCCCTGTGCAGTGGGAGGTATCAGCACCAGGTCGTCTGCATAGAGGAATTTAATTTCTTTTTTCTTTTAGGGTAAGGCCAGGAGCTGTAGACTGTTCCAACTGCACCGCTAACTCATTGATGTAAATATTGAACAGTGTTGGACTGAGGCTACAGCCCTGCCTCACCCCTCTTTTTTGAGTGCAGTATTCTGTAATTTTGTCGCCAATTTTCACAGCATTTCTGTTTTCAGAGTACATTTCCTTAACTAATTGGTAAACTTTACCCCCTACACTGCTTTGTAAAAGTTTATAAAATAGTTATGTATATAGTATATGTTGTGCTGCCAGGGCAGCAGAGGGCCCTTCTCCAAGAAGTATGGCTATTTTATTATTGTCTTCAATGTCTATAAAATTTGGTATGACTTTTTGGATGTTCGTGAAAAAGGTCTGTCTTAAAGTGTCATATTTTTGGCAGTGAAGAAGAAAGTGCTCCTCTGTCCCTGACCTCCTCTGCCTGACAGTGACCACATAATCTTTGTTCTGCAGCCAGGTTTTTCTGTGTCTGTCTGTTTTATTCTATTGCTATTCTATTGCTAGATTGTGGTCACTGAGCCTGTACTTGGTCAGGATGTGCCTCTGCTTTGTATCTCTGACAGAGATGAGATATTCAGCCAATTCATATTCTCTTTTTAGGATCAGATAGGAATTCATTCTACTTTGGTTTGTAATTTGGTTTGTCCAATGGTATAAATAATCTTCTTTTGCTTGATTGATTATTTTGTTGACTCTAATTGATGTCTGGGAAGCAGCACTGGACTGAGCTTGATCTTTGTTAGTTTTTGTTATTGAGTCTCTCTCTCTCTCTGTGTCAGTCTCTCTCTGTCTCTCTCTGTCTCTCTCTCCCTGTCCCACTCTTTTGCTTTATCTCTCGCTCTCATAAACCCTTGCTGTTTATGTCCCCGGCTAGCGTTAATTTCTCTCTCTCTCTCTCTCTCTCCCTGTCCCACTCTTTTGCTTTATCTCTCGCTCTCATAAACCCTTGCTGTTTATGTCCCCGGCTAGCGTTAATTTCTCTCTCTGTCTCTCTCTCTCACTGTCTATGTCTTTGTCTCTTTCTACTCTCCTCTCTCTGAGAGAGCCATGGATTTGACCCGTGGTGACTCATCGATTAGAGGCCGGGGTTTCACAGGGTCGTGCTCTGTTGGATCGTTAGCACATACACCTTGCAACCTCCTCTTCCTCCTCCTCCGCCTCCTCTTCCTCCTCTGGCTGGCGGCACAGGTGGTGGCGTGGCACTGATCCCGCTCTCGGGCTCCTGCTATAGCAAGGGGATGCCCGCCTCACCACTGCCAGCCTGCTCATGCCGTTCCCAACTCCTAGTGCCCTCGGCGGAGAGATCAATACGTGAGCCAGCGCCAGCTGTGGCCAGAGGGAGAGAGAGGGAAGGAGAGAGAGGGAGAGAAGGAGAGAGAGAGAGAGAAGAAGGAAGAGAGAGAGGGAGAGCAAGAGGAAGAGAAGGAGAGGGAAAGAGGGAGAGGAGAATCACTACAAATAGAAATGTCGGGAGAACCAAGACAGTGTACTAGTGACGACTCAGCACGGTCTGAGTTGGCCACTGACCAGGCTTTCATCAGACCCCAACATGGCCCTGATCAGGCCTGAATTTGGTCCAAATCCAGCAACATCCTGACCTTGATGTGGTCCAAATCTAGCCAGAGCCTGACTTGATGTGGCCCAAATCTAGCCAGATCCTGACCTTGATATGGTTCAAATCTAGTCAGATCCAGAACTTGATATATTCCAGATCCAGCCAGCCTCTGGTATGGGTGCAGCAGATGCAGCAATAGCATTAGATCCTAGAACATGTTTTAGTCCAGCTCTCCTGTATGTTCATGGAGAACTGTTTGTGAGGATTCTCAAATGTTCACAGAGAACTCAAGGCAAACAGTCCACTGTCTGGACCATATAAAATAGGTCTGGACTGAGATATAACAGTTTAGCAATAAGCTGAGACAGAGCAGACAGACCGTAGACAGATAGGCACATCCAGCATGTCACAACACATTGTTGTGTAACCTACTGTAACCTCCCAGACGCTAACACTCTCTTCAGAAGTATGAAGGTTATATTTTCTTTTGCCCACCACCACATTTCATATCACTTTGAAGAGGGAATATATCCACATGATGTACGACCTGACAGACAGACGCAGCCCCATCCGTACCAATTTATCTTTAAGCAAGTGCTTGAGCAAGCACGGTGCCTCTGACAGGCGCGCTGGCTCTATTGACCAGAGATCATGTTGAATCGGGCAAAAGAGTTGATTGATGTTAGGCGCGGGACTTTGAAGTATGTGTGTGTGTGTGTGTGTGTGGGGGTGCCTCATGGCCCCCATGGCCCCTGCTTCAAAGGAAGTAAACCCCGTCGAGACTTGTCTGAAACAAAGAGACAGAGAACAGGGGACATGGGGTGGAGGAGAGTGCAGGGGCTTCCTCTCTCTCTCTCTCTCTCCATCTCTCTCTCCATCTCTCTCTCTCTCTCCATCTCTAACTCCATCTCTCTCTCTCCATCTCTCTCTCTCTATCCCTCTCTCTCTCCATCTCTCACTCCATCTCTCACTCCATCTCTCTCTCTCTCCATCTCTCTCTCTCCATCTCTCCATCTCTCTCTCTCTTTCTCACGCTTTTCCACTGTCTGCCTGTCTCTCCTTCCAGCTCCTGTCTCTCTGTCTCTCTCTTTCAACATCTCTCTCTTCCTTCACTTGCTTTAACTCTCTCACTGTCTACCCTACCCTAACCTCTCCACTTCCCTCTCTCTCTATCTCTCTCTCACTCTCTCTTTCTTCAACTCTTACTCTGATTCTCTCCATTTCTCTGTGTCTCCCTAACACTTTCCCCTATCTTTCTGTCACTTGCACAGTGTCTGCCTAACTAACTCCAACACTCTCACAGTGCCTCACTCGCTCTTTCTCTCTCTAACTGATTTTTTATTTCACCCTGTCTCTCACTTACTCCTTCTCTGTCTATCGCAGAATCTATTAATAAAACTGAAACCGTGCATTTCCACATTTATCATTTGAATGATTACTCCTTTATGTGCCATTACTTTTCAATTACAAAGTCAAGCCTTTATTTTTAAACAGGAATTCATCACTCGCCCGCTCGCCTGCTAGATTAAAATTGTACTGTTGTACTGTTGTCCTTCATTCAAATGGGTTCAAGTTGACATGCAACAAGCAAACCAATTCTCCCTAATACATAAATTTCACACAATGTTTGGCCTCTCTCCAGCACATAATCTACTCTAATGGTTTGCAATATCCTTCCATGATTACCAAACATTTGGGGAGAAATATTATGGCGATAGATCACAGTAGTCAATGAAATATGCAAAGATTGATCCCCTGTGGCTTTCATGAAGCATCTATCTATCTATCTATCTATCTATCTATCTATCTATCTATCTATCTATCTATCTATCTACTGTATCTATCTATCTATCTATCTATCTATCTATCTGTGTGTGTGTGTGTGTTATATCTATCATATATATTTTTCAGCACTATAATTTCTGGAGCTCTCAATACCGCTGCACAGTGAGCTGTCCAGTCCCATTCTGTCCAGTCCATCAGTTCTGCTGGCCCTGGTGGACATCTCTCCCTCTCTCTCTCTCTCTGTTTCTCTCTCTGTCTCTCTCTCTCTCTCTCTCTCTCTCTCTCTCTCTCTCTCTCTCTCGGCCTGTCCGTCCTCCTGGTGTCGGCCCGGCTGGGCAGGTGGGGTGACTTTGACCGGAGCACAATTCCATAAATTAAATGGAGTAATGTCTGAGTCACCGGCCGAACAGCCGGCAGCGCTCCTCAGCGGCCGGCTCAGCAGGAACATGGCCGCCATCCACCTTCTCGCCTCAGGGGCCACGACTCGGCTAATTCACCCGCTCGGCTCCCCCCCCTCCCCACACACACACACACCGTCAGATCAGCTCAAAATTAGACACGAAAAAAAACACATACCACAGGCCAAAGATATGCAGAACAGATTGCGCCTAACTGAGGAATAGATTAGAACACTAGAGAAGACACTATCAGCATATTTTTGGAATACTATATTTTACATACTGTACCTGGGTTTGAATCTGCTGTGTCTGTGTTCTGCTGCTCACTGAGTGGCTGAAGTTTGCCAAATGTTGGAATTGACCCAAAAAGACCCAAGTCCCCTGGGTGTTTTAGACTTCCTGTTACTCTGGGTGTTTGAGACTTCCTGTTCCCTTGGTTGTTTGAGACAGAAACACCAACATCAAAGACACACACACACACACACACACACACATGCACACACACACACACACACACACACATACACACACACACACACACACACACACACACACACACACACACACACACACACACACACACACACAGAGTGCTGAGTCTGTAGCTAATCTGCTAATGTATGAGCCTCCATGAGTCTTCATCTCGAGTAAGACTTCCCTCACTGGAGGAAACCGTAACAGTGAGTGTGGGGCTCATCAGAGACTCCAGATCCAGGAAGAGGCCAGTTTCGCCTCCTTCCAGAGCCCAGCGAGGGGAGGTGTTGGCAGGCAGGAGGCTGAAGATCGCTCCCCCTCTCTCTCTCTCGCTCTCTGCCCAACCTCATCCAGAGCCATGGCAGGAGCACCAGGCTCTCAGCTCACAGCCCATCTGCCTGGGCGCGGATGCCAAGGTGGCGTGACATTCTAACCCACTTCATTTTTTCAGGAACAAAGCTTATGTATGAGTATGGGAGTGTGTATTTGAGTGTGTGTGTGTGTGTGGGGGGGGTCGATATGCATCAAAGACTGAGTGAAAGTGAGTGTGTGTCTGTTTGTAAGTGTTTTTATGTGTATGTGCAGGGGGGTGTTGTGTGGGTGCTGCAGAGAGCCTGACTGTGTTGTAAAGTGTGTATCTGTGTGTGTGTGTGAGAAGAGAGAGAGAGAGAGAGAGAGAGATTAGCCAAGCTGAACGGAAGCACGGAAGCCAAAGAAGAAGCCAAAACTCGACCGCTAACTTCTGGACACTTTTTTTCCCAAGTGGCCAGACACATCGCTTACGCTTACAACAACAACAACCACAACAACAACAACCACAACAGGGTCAGCTGACCCAAAGGTTCCGTCAGGTCAGTTCCATGATGGAGATTAAAGCTCTCTTTGAGTCTGAGCGGTAAGCACGCAGGACACCTCGGCACTTCAGACACCTCACCGCCGGCCAACAAAATGTCAGTGTCTCGCCGAGCAACGTCTTCCTCTTCCCCGTATCGATCTTTCTCCCAGTATCCTCGGCATCGCTGGACCTCTGGTCTCTCCTCGGCCTCTCGGGTGGGCTCGCTGCGCTGACACTGAGTCAGGGGTGGGAGAGAGGGGGCAGTACAAAGGGGACATCTATCAGGGGTAGGAGAGAGGGGACAGGCTGGGGGGGGAGAGAGGGGCAGGAGGGACATCTATCAGGGTGGGAGAGTGGGGGGCATCTAATAGGGTGGGAGAGGGGGCATCTATCAGGAGTGACCATCTATCAGGGGTGGGAGAGTGGGCAGGAGCATCTATCAGGGGTGAGAGAGAGGGGGCATCTATCAGGGGTGAGAGAGTGGGCAGGAGCATCTATCAGGGGTGGGAGAGTGTGGGCAGGAGCATCTATCAGGGGTGGGAGAGTGTGGGCGGGAGTGAGGGGGCATCTGGCCTCCGCCGGGCACTCGGGTATGTGGTCAGGAGGGTCGGGAAATAAACAGGGCAGGAAGGGAGAGGCCTTGGCTTGTCACAGCGCGTCACCAGGTGACGGAAGGATTAACAGGGATCTACACACTCACGTACAAGAACATATGCACACACACACACACACACACACACATACACTATTATGCACACACACACACACACCCACACACACACACACACACACACACACACACACACACACACACACACACACACACACACACACACAC
>NC_063203.1:25957533-25962533 GCF_017589495.1 Alosa alosa
CTCCCCTGCACTGCACTGTTCCCTCCCTCACTGCTCCTCCTATTGCCATGCAGCAGAGGATGGCACCATGTGTGTGTGTGTGTGTGTGTGTGTGTGTGTGTGTGTGTGTGTGTGTGTGTGTGTGTGTGTGTGTGTGTGCAGCGCAGAGGATGGCACCATGTGTGTGTGTGTGTGTGTGTGTGTGTGTGTGTGTGTGTGTGTGTGTGCAGCACAGAGGATGTCACCATGGGACTCTCTACTGAAGATGAATGTAAATAAGGGAACCTAGAGACACTGGGCCCACAATGCAGCAGTGTGTGTGTGCGCGCGCGTGTGTGTGTGTGTGTGATTATGTGTGTACAGTACATCTATATTTGTGTGTGTGCGTGTGTGTTTTTGCTTGCCTTAATGTCTTTTAATTAGCTCTCCCAGATCATTTGTTCCACTGGACCAGTAGATTAGGCTATTCCGCACCTACTGTATCTGGGGGCTCGCTAACAATCAGCACAGACACACACACACACACACACACACACACACACACACACACACACACACACACCTAAGCAACACCCCGTACTAATTCTACAGACAGTCGTCATTTTAACATCAGCGCCGGGTCCCTCTGTCTAGCCACAGCAGCAGAAATGAGGATGCGCTACACTCACACACACACACACACACACACACATTAGGCTAAGTGTGGTCTACAGGGTGAAGCCTTTATTGAGCTGCACAATGCGTTATAATGGAGAACAGTTATGTAAGTCGGCTCAGGCTGCTGCTGCTGCTGCTGCTGTCGGTGTCTCTGTCTCTGCAGCGTGCTTAGGGAAACTGCTGGGAAGCCACAGATCTGACATGATTGTTGTTGCGCTGGCCTACTTACAGGATTTTTGATAAATGGTGATTTGCTTTGATTCAGAAGATTCGGATTTTCTACAGTGCCTGCTGACTGCTAGAGATTTCATGAGGGGGAAACAGTGAATGTGCCACTTAGGTATTGATTCTCAGAAATGGATGGCAGAGCAGAGATTTTCATTTTTTCTTTGATACCTATGCTGTGTGTGTGTGTGTGTGTGTGTGTGTGTGTGTGTGTGTGTGTGTGTGTATGTGTGTGTATGTGTGTATGTGTGTGTGTGTGTGTGTGTGTGTGTGTGTGTGTGTGTGTGTGTGTGTGTGTATTTTTTCTCACACACAGCACACTGGAGGACTTTTCCTCTCAGTTGCAGAATTAAAAATAAAACACAGAACTCATTCTCTACGGGCTCCCGTCCTCCTGATTTAAAAGCACAAAAGTCTGTTTGTCGTTTTTTGCAGTTGTTTTTCATTTATTTTTTTGCTTTAGAATTAAAGAGCCCTCTGCAGCTTTTAATCTCGCCCAGCCAATGATGTCGTTGCACACGCCAGCGCCACGGCAACGCAGCTACAGCAGTAACAGCTGTACAGCGGTAATGACGCTTTGAGGTTTGATTTCCAACATTCCATTAAGTGCCATCGTGGCTGCTCCCTGATAAGGGTTCGCTATCTCGCGCCAACGCAGCGGAGTGCCAGCACTCGTGACGGACGCCACGCAAAAAAACACTGTCGGCCAGCAGCCATCCATAAGACGGCCGGCCCGATATAGTGAAAGACCCTGGGGAGCGAGTAATATTACAGTAGGCAGCTCTCTATCCACACACCTCCCAAACACACACACACCCCACCCCAAACACATACAACACACACCCCTTTTCAATAAATATTGAACCCCCTGGGGCAGGATGTTGGAGTGGAGAGGGGTGGATACAACAAACAAACATATAGACAAACAAGCATACAGACCCGACAAGTAAACAACAAACAGACTCACACAAAAATGAATAATAACAGCAACAGCATGCAATTTGTGATGGTGTCTGGAAGTGTATTTTATGCAAAAGTGTCTGAGCTTTGATTTCCTATAGCGGAGGAGAGGGGAGACTCGTAAACAAGACAATAAATCTGTCGGGCAGGCCACATCGCTGTCCACTTCACAGCCGGACTGCCATCAGCAGCTCAGCAGCTCATAACACACACGAGTGACTGAGTGAGTGTGTGCGTGTGTGAGTGTGTGTGTGTGTGTGTATGTTTGAATGTGTGTGTGCGAGAGAAAAAAAAGGGGGCGGGGGGTCTGTGTGTGTGTGTGTGTGTGTGTGTGTGTGTGTGTGTGTGTGTGTGTGTGTGTGTGTGTGTGGGGGGTAGTGTGTGTGTGTGCGTGTATGTGTGTGGGGGTGGGGGTAGTGTGTGTGTTTGTGTGTGTTTGTGTTTGTCTTTGAGTGTGTGTGAAAGACAGACATTTACATCTATCAAGGAGACGGGCGATGGGCCGTCTCCACCTGTGTGTATACTAGTGTCCATATTTCGCTCTGACACGATGACTCTTCCCTCCGTTCCCTTCCCTCCACACAGTACTATATATTTATTTCTACCCAATCGTCTGTGACGGCACACTACAGGAATATATGTGTTTCCATATAAGACCGTCAGGATTCAAGAGGCCCCATTATACACTGCTTGTCACGCAATATATGTGTTTACATATAAGGCACATCTGTGGTGGTACACGACAGGAAGATATGTTTCCATATAAGACATGTATGTTGTGGCACACTACAGGAATATTTGTGTTTCCATATAAGGTCGCTGTGATTCACAAGGCCCATTATACGTTCTACATATTTGTTCTGCCTTTCATTAGAATGATGCATGAGAAAAGAGTTGAGGTTGCAGTATGAGATTAGCTTCATTTAAGTGGGATCATAATCTGTAAACACACCGTCTTGTTGAATATAATTAAAATATTATACAAATTGTTTGAATAATTCACCCACCAGGGTCAAAAAATGACAAGCTGGGTAGTTTAGAAAGTGGAGAGATCACTATATGATGAGATCAAGCTCAAGCAGGGGGTTATAATGCATAAATTATATAAACTCATACAAATGCATTTTCAGTAAATAACTATTTGGTTTTAACACGAGAATGTTGTGGACTACTTGGCTTTCAAGTATGTACTGTGTGGGTGAGGTGTCTGAGTTTGGTTTACATCCAAACTGAAAAAGAAACAACAACTCTGATTAAATTTGGAGCATCTATTACACTCCGTACACGCCTGTCTCTAAAGATGCCCGAGCACGAGAGAATTAGTGTAATGACGGCAGATAATTAGTCTAATGAGTGGACACGGGTGAAGGCGAACAAAAGCCGAAGGACGGCGCCTTGCTCAAATGCCAGGTCCACATTAATAAGATGACACGATGTGATTTGTCCTCACGTGGTGGTGAAAAATAGTGATGGCCGCTCATGGCTTGGCTGGCTGGTTGGCTGGCACCGAGTGGTGTTTGGCTCCAAGCCCGCCCAACTCCTCATCAGCCCATTGGCCAGCTCCTATCTTTACCCTCGGATGCGTTTGGCTGCCAGTTTAGCTCTCGGTTAATGAAAAAGTCGACTTCCGTTCTGACAGCGTTCTTTTTTTCTTTTTTTCTTTCTTTTTCTTTTTGGAATTAAAACAGCTCTGCAATTATAAAGTGATAATTCATACTCTCTCTCTCTCTCTCTCTCTCTCTCTCTCTCTCTATCTCTCTCTATCTCTATTTATCTCTATTTATCTCTGTCTGTCTCCCTGTCTCTCTTTCTCGCTCCTCAATGCAATGCCCAAATTGTGATGATCTCCCTGTTATTATAATATTATCGCATTCTGACACATCGCTCGAGACACACGGAATTAAAGTAATTTTGTGTCACGGTTTCCTCCGGCGCGATCATGTATCCTCCCGGCGAGTGTTAACACCGCGGCGTGATGCGCTGCACCTGCGTGGCAGCTGTCACACACACGACACTCTGTCACACACACACACACACACACTCAGAGAGTCCTGGCGGAGAGGCAACCTGTTTCTCCCAAGGTCGGAGTCGTCGGCCCCTGCAGCTTGTTTGTTCCCTCTGCATATGGCCTTGGAGTCGGCGTTACCGCGGTTACACGCTGAAAGGCATCGGCGAGCCCACACAGTGGAAATTTTCCACACGCACCTGAACGCCCTCGGCCAATCACACTCACTGCCAGAATATGACTGAATCTGTGTGTGTGTGTGTGTGTGTGTGTGTGATTGAGTGTGTCTGCGTGAATGTACATGCTGTCATGCACATATGCATGCTGTCATATTCCCGCATGTGTGTTTTGCTGTGCCAAAGTAGGTAGGTAGGTGAGTGTGGTTGTGTGGGTGTGGTTTTCGATGTGGATGTCTGAGTGTGTGTGTGTGTGTGTGTGTGTGTGTGTGTGTGTGTGTGCGTGTGTTTGATCATTTCTTTGATTTTACTGAGCTACTGCAATGTGTGTTAAGGACACGTGACTTGATCACTGTGTCATAAAACCATCGTAACCATGTTGCAAATATGTTACGACAAATAGCACAGCCATCTTTCCCTCAACAACAAAGCTTGTCTCAGGTCACAGTGTCCCAAACCATCTCCCAACACGATCTCTAGATTCCCCATGATGGAAGTTTGACCTCAGCGACTCCCACTTTGTCACATTGTAAGCACATGCAGACAGTCTCATTTGGCGAATACCTATTCACATGAGCTGGAGATCCAATTAGTGGACGCGCACTACATTGACCAGCTGACAGTCTGCATAAACGAATGGTGATTAATGGATTTAAGCCCAATCCCAGGACCTAATAGGATGCTGCAGTGTGATGGATCACCCTGGGTTCACAGAGGCTTTCATATTCCTGACAATAATGCATGTAACCAGGTTACGCTGTCTGAGTCGCCAACATCTAATCTAATTAAAACCTCACTAACAACATAAGCCAGATAACCTGCTGACCACTAATTCAATAGCATTCGTCATTTTTTAATATACTTTATGTATAGGATTTTGTGCCCATTGTTGTATGTCTGTGTGGTGTATGTGTGTGTGTGTAGTGATGTGTGTGTGATGGATATGTGTGTGTGTTTGTGTGTGTATGTACATGTGTGTGTGTGTGTGTGTGTGTGTG
>NC_063203.1:25977533-25985033 GCF_017589495.1 Alosa alosa
ATGGCTCCCTCTCAAGGGTTTGCAGGGACTTCTCATTTTATCAGCGGAATGGGAGAGCTGGAACGGAGAATACTTAGCACTGCATGGGCGAATCTGTTCACACACACACAGACATAGAGGCACACACACACACACACATACACTGCAGAAGTCACATGCAGACACCTGAACACACACTGACAAAGGAAATTGCATAAATAGCCTGCAGAGAGATCCACACATCTTCAAACATACACCTTGCAGTATAAGACAGACACATTGACAAACATACATATAGGAACTGAGACACTTACACACGTATGTACACACACACACACACACACACAGTATCTCTCCATCTCTCCCCTCACCGGTAGTGGATGTTCTAGAAGAGCTTCCTGCAGAGCTGTGAAATCTGAGGTTGTGCAGCACAAGGTTGCCCCCAGCAGGCGAGTAGGTGCCACTGCGGAGGAAACCAGTGCTGTAGTGTTCATGGTCTCCCGCCAAGACGTCGCCCTCTTTCATCTCCCCATGCCGAGCTTCTTGGTATTCACAGCAGCATCCCTGGCAGGGAAAATAATTACATTTACGCGCTTTTATGTAAAACGTATTAAAATGGAAGTGTATGCGCAAACAATAAAGAACGAAGCACATATCAGATATTCATTAGCATCTCACGGAGCGATAACAGTAAGAGGGAAATTATTCATAGCCTACTGTACGTTAGCCTACAGAGTGGCGGCAGCCGGCCTCGCAGATGCCCGCATGTGTGTGTGTGTGTGTGTGTGTGTGTGTGTGTGTGTGTGTTTCCGTGGGAGGCTGATCTTAAAAGATGCCCCACATAGCTCCCAGCCGGTGGTTCTGAATCGGATCTGGCGTGGATCTGGCTCACATTCGCCGCTATCATCACTGGGTCGTTACTCTGTAACGGCATGGTAGGGGTGGTGGTGGCGGCGGTGGCATTTGAGGGCACAGCAAGCAGGTGGGCATGAAAAATTCAAACGGAAGCTCCCACACTGTGTCCCTAAGAAGACAAACAAGCCACTGCACACACGGCCGTGTTTGAGGCATTCATCTGGCTTTAGTGTCATCAGGAGGGAAAGTTACATGTTTCTCTTAACTGAAGGACATTCACATGTTTTTCTGGCTAAATCCTTTTATGTTGTTTTAAAAAAAAACATTTACTCTGTCCATGCAATATGTATGCTATGGCTTGCCCATGAAGAAAAACTGCCAAACTGAATTTGTGGTGTTTGGCTGACAACTGACTGCTCAAGTAAACTGTTGGCCTATAAAATGATAGCTATTGTCATAGTGCTATTGATCACAAGTGATGAAGCCAAGCACTTCTCCAATGTAGGCTACAGATTGCAGTAACGTGAATTTCCGCACAGACACAAAAACACAGCAGATGGGAGCAAATATGGCAGGCCATTGAAGATCTTATCCTACCATATGCTGTGATGCTATTGCACACTGAAAACCACAACCTTTGCATTGTTTGTGTAAGGATGAGCTGTTATAGTTCACCAGGCTGTCTGCGTGCTCTTGCATTTCTGATCATAGCCAACGCACGCAGGCAGGCAGGCAGGCGTGGATCTGCCTCGGACTCCAACCCCCACCCCGCCACACACACACACACACACACCCATCAGGGCCAGATCCAGTTTAGCCACTATAGCTTCCTCCCCGCTCATGATCACAGGATGTTCGTTGACCGGAAAGCCCGGTTACCCCCTCCCTTTTCTCTTCGCCTGGCGATGACCCCACCCACAGCAGGTGTAGTTATAGACGATCTGGCCCAGGCTTGGCATAGATCAGGGCCAGATCAAGGCTGGCTCCATTCCAAATCTTTAGAGCTTTATTGGGGCTTCTTCTGGCACTCTCTCTCTCTCTCTCTCTCTCTCTATCTCTCTCTCTCTCTCTCAATTCAATTGTCAATTCAAGTGAGCTCTATTAGCATGACAAATATTTTTGCATTGGCAAAGCAGAACATACATTTAGACATACATTTTACATAGAGAATGCTTGGAATACAGTACATGGCAAATAGATACGCGATCCAAGATTAACAAACAAACTGGTATGTGTGTGTGTGTGTGTGTGTGTGTGTGTGTGTTCGTGGGAGGCTGATCTGCAAAAGATACACATAGCTCCCAGCCGGTGGTTCTGAATCGGATCTGGCGTGGATCTGGCTCACGATTCGCCTATCATCACCGGTCGTTACTCTGTAACGGCATGGTAGGTGGTGGTGGTGGCGGTGGCATTTGAGGCACAGCAAGCAGGTGGGCATGAAAATTCAAGCGAGACTCCCACACTGTGTCCCCTAAGAAGACAAACAAGCCACCGCACACACGGCCGTGTTTGAGGCATTCATCTGGCTTTAGTGTCATCAGGAGGGAAAGTTACATGTTTCTCTTAACTGAAGGACATTCACATGTTTTTCTGGCTAAATCCTTTTTTATGTTTAATTAAAAAAAAAACATTTACTCTGTCCATGCAATATGTATGCTATGGCTTGCCCATGAAGAAAAACTGCCAAACTGAATTTGTGTGGTGTTTGGCTGACAACTGGACTGCTCAAATGAAACTGTTGGCCTATAAAATGACAGCTATTGTCATAGTGCTATTGATCACAAGTACAGTAAACACTTCTCCAATGTGGGCTACAGATTGCGGTAAGTGAATTTCGCTCGCGACAGACACAAAACACAGCAGATGGGAGACAAATATGGCTAAGGCCATTGAAGATCTTATCCTACCATATGCTGTGATCTATTGCACACTGAAAACCACAACCCGCGTTGTTTGTGTAAGGATGAGCTGTTATAGTTCCAGGCTGTCTGCGTGCTCTTGCATTTCTGATCATAGCCAACGCACGCAGGCAGGCAGGCAGGCGTGGATCTGCCTCGGACTCCAACCCCCACCCCCGGACACACACACACACACACCCATCAGGAGGGCCAGATCCAGGATTATAGCCACTATACTTCCTCCCGTTTCATGATCACAGGATGTTGGTTGACCCGGAAAGCCGGTTACCCCCTCCCTTTTCTCTTCATTACTGGCGATGACCCCACCCACAGCAGGTGTAGTTATGAGCGATCTGCTCCAGGCTTGGCATAGATCAGGGCCAGATCCAAGGCTGGCTCCATTCCCAAATCTTTAGAGCTTTGTGGGGCTTCTTCTGGCACTCTCTCTCTCTCTCTCTCTCTCTCTATCTCTCTCTCTCTCTCAATTCAATTGTCAATTCAAGTGAGCTCTATTAGCATGACAAATATTTTTGCATTGTCAAAGCAGAACATACATTTAGACATACATTTACATAGAGAATGCTTGGAATACAGTACATGGCAAGGATACGATCCAAGATTAACAAAACAAACTGGTATGTGTGTGTGTGTGTGTGTGTGTGTGTGTGTGTGTGTTTCTCATCTCTCTCTTTCTCTCTCTCAATTCAATTGTCCAATTCAAGTGAGCTCTATTGCAGACAAATATTTTTTGCATTGGAGAACATACATTTAGACATACATTTACATAGAGAATGCTTGGAATACGTGGCAGCAAATAAGATACGCATCCAAGATTAACAAACAAACTGGTATGTGTGTGTGTGTGTGTGTGTGTGTGTGTGTGTGTGTTTCTCACTCTCTCTCTCTCTCTCTCTCGTCCTCTTACCCAGGATAATATCCGTGATGGAGCCGCCCTACTGGTCCATGTGGTGCCTCAGCCGCCTCCATGTTATTGCTAAGCTGCACGTACAGAACCCTGCTGCCCTCCTACACGGTGCTGTGTGCCAAGACCGGCCTGCTTTTCGTGCCGCCCAACATTGACCGGCGCACCGCCGAGCTGCGGCTCATGGACAACTTCATCACCACGCTGCGCCACCGCGACTTCGCCAACATGAGCAGTCTCATCCACCTGGCTCTCGGCACAACACCATCCCAGCCAGATCATACTGGGCCTTAGCCGACCTCAGGACCCTCCCACGGCGGCTCACTTGAACCAACCGCTGACGGTGCTGGACGACACTCACCTGCAGGTAGGGCTGTGACACTACATGTGTCCACCCTGGTACCGTTACACCCCTATACCGAAGTCCTTTTGGGCAACTCCTCTCCACTGGGCAGCCATATTGCAACGCATTTTGGGCACTTATCCATAGATATTAGAAAGCTAGATACCACATTGGGCTCCAGAATGTACGGAAATATCGCCAACATATTGGTGGGAGCAATGATCACTGGAGGCCAATGGAGGAACAGGTGACTCTGACGGGAAATCAGACAGGTGTCTCTGATTGGAGTTCACGTATGCCACCTAATAGAACTCAATGGACAATGTGGTATCTAGCTTTCTAATATCTATGCACTTATCGGTCATCTATTTCTGGCAGAACTGTGCGTGTGCAAGGCTTCACGACACCATCCTCGCTCCAGCTGCGAAATCACACCACATGATTGGCACGCTGTATTCACAACATACCACGCGATTGGCACGATGTATTCACAGCATACCACACGATTGGCACGATGTATTCACAACATACCACACGATTGGCACGATGTATTCACATGTCAACTTTTGGCGGCAGAAGGGGTGGGATATGTGTAGGCAACTGCCATGTTTGCGATACGAACTAACCCCATACATTTCTATGGGAGATTCTTTGAATGCTGTGTCTCCTTATTAGAAAGTCTCTGCCTACAGTATACTTGCCATGGGTGTGGTGGGGCATCGCTAGCGGACAACCTGGGCTCAAATCCTTCAAGTCTATGTTGCTGTGGATAAAAGCATATGCTAATGTGAATTTGCTTCTCTTTACTGCAACTCTTTGATTAAAAACATTCTATATCCATTACCTGAAGGATTCAGCACCCAGTCTAACTGACATTAAGGAGTTGAGTGCGTTATTCCATTTTTGTTTGTCTTCTCTTTACTTGACCTGCAGGGCTTGGTCAACCTGCGCCACCTCATCCTGGCCAACAACCAGCTGCACAGCATCTCGGCCGGTGCCTTCCAGGACTTCCTGGAGACGCTGGAGGACCTCGACCTGTCCTACAACAACCTGGTGGACGTGCCCTGGGAGACCATGGGCATGCTGGTCAGCGTCAACACGCTGAGCCTGGACCACAACCTCATCGAGTACGTGCCCGAGGGCATCTTCTCCAACATGCACAAGCTGGCGCGTCTGGACATGACGTCCAACAAGCTGAAGAAGATCCCGCCGGACCCGCTCTTCCTGCGGATCCCCGTCTACGCCAAGCTGAAAGGCTCGCCGCTCACGGCGCTCGTCCTGAGCTTCGGCGGGAATCCGCTGCACTGCAACTGCGAGCTGATGTGGCTGCGGAGACTGACCCGCGAGGACGACCTGGAGACGTGCGCCTCACCCCGGGAGCTGGCCGGCAAGTACTTCTGGACCATCAAGGAGGAGGAGTTCACGTGTGAGCCGCCCATGATCATGCGCCACAGCCCCAAGACCTTCGTGATGGAAGGTCAGCGCGTGAGCTTGCGCTGTAAGCACATCGGCGACCCCGAGCCGTCCACCCACTGGGTCAGCCCCGACGGCAAGGTGATCGGCAACACGTCGCGCACCACCTGCTACGAGAACGGGACGCTCGACATCCACACCACCACCGTCAAGGACTCGGGGATGTTCACGTGCATCGCATCCAACGCAGCCGGGGAGGCCACAGAGAAGGTGGAGCTCGTGGTCAACCCATCGCCCCATTACAACCCCAAGCTGGAACCAGAACCGGGTCCGTCCGACATGCCCACCTCCATCAAGTCCAACGCCAGCGGCGGCCACTCCAAGACCGACCAGCCCCGAGTAAGCGTGTCCGAGCTCACCTCCTCGTCCGTTATCGTCCACTGGCCCCCACAGAGCGAGATCCCCGGGGTGCGCATGTACCAGATCCAGTACAACAGCTCCACCGACGACATCCTCATCTACAGGTGAGCCAGCGTCTGTCTGTCTGTCTGTCTGTCTGAGTATAAGTATATATAAGTATATACTGTATGTAAGTGTATATATTCTTTTGATCCCGTGAGGGAAATTTGGTCTCTGCATTTATCCCAATCTATGAATTAGTGAAACACACTCAGCACACAGTGAACACACAGTGAGGTGAAGCACACACACTAATCCTGACGCAGTGAGCTGCCTGCTACAGCGGCGCTTGGGGAGCAGTGAGGGGTTAGGTGCCTTGCTCAAGGGCACTTCAGCCGTGGATGTGGGCATGGGAGAGCAGTGCTAAACCACTTCCCCCGCCCACATTTTTCCTACGGGTCGGGGATCGAACCGGCAACCCTTCAGTTACAGGCCCGAAGCCCTAACCAGTAGGCCACGGCTGCCCCGTCACCCTCCATCCCTCTGTCAGTCTGTCTGTCTGTATATCTGTCTGTCTGTCTGTCTGTCTGTCTGTCTGTCTGTCTGTCTGTCTGCCTGTCTGTCGGGCCGCCGTGTAATAGCGCCTCAAGTCAGGGATAAAGAGAGCCACGAGTGCTGGGATCTTTTATCACTTCTAATTATCATCCATTAAGGGATGCAAGCTCACAAAGGGAGTGCAAGAGACAGAGAGAGAGAAGGAGAGAGAGAGAGAGAGAGAGAGGCAGAGAGAGAGGCAGAGAGAGAGGGACAGAGAGGGAGACAGAGAGAGAGACAGAGAGAGAGAGAGGGAGAGAGAGGCAGAGAAAGAGAGGGAAAGAGAGAGAGAGATTTTTGGTAGAAGGCATAATTGCATACACAATTCTTGCAGTGTTCTTGTAGTGTTTCATGAACTGCCATTATTGTGATTTATGGAGCATCCTCAGTTGAGACAAGGACAAACAGCTACTTCACATTCAGGGCATCTCCTGAAATCTCTCAAAACATAATGCTTCATCTCTGCATGTCTGAGCACCCAACAGATAGTCTTCACATTATACAACAGCCAGGAACTGTTAGGTTTGGGCTGATTTGGGTTATGTTTTTCTGAATACAGACATGAAAATCAGCTTGTTTCTTTATGTCCAGACTGTCATAAATCATAAGACTAATCATCTCAAATGTGTCATGACACATAGCAAATTTTGTCATAACTTGACACGACAATCATTGATGTGACATTATCAAGTCACTGTAACAGTTAAATCGCACAAAAACGGTTTTGTATTCCATGACTGTTTCAGATTTCAGATTCATAGTCAGGCATAGTGTTTGTGGCATCACAGATTTCAAGATCTGTCATGATGGTAGGTGTTAAAACAGTTTTAGTTTGACAACATAAACAACACACTGGTCACAGTCAGGTATTGCCAAAGAAGAGCCAAAAGTGTTTTTTTTTTTTTTTTTTTTTGTTTTTTTTTGGTTTTGGAGTTCTGAGAAGTGTCCCTCTACAAATTATCAGTGAGCACTGCCAAACCCTGCAATCGCCATTCAAATGAGCAAATGAGCTCCCTGTTAAATTGTGGCCGTTACTTTTACAATGGAAATGAAAGCTCTCATCCTGCAGGGAACAGTTACCATCAAGTTCCCTCTCA